>NC_051214.1:941378-951378 GCF_015220715.1 Pygocentrus nattereri
GGAGTGTTGGTTCAGTACAGCACCAAAAAGAGTTCTTCTATTCTAACAAGCTTGACATTGTCATTAGAGCAGAACCCATTTTCATGCTACATAGAACCATATACAACACATTCTCCATCAGTCTGAAGAACCATTTACAAAGCTTGGTTCTTTCGGTGTTCATACAGAAGCACTTTCATTACTAAAGAACCCTTGGAGAACCTTATTTTGTAAGAGTGAGTTTCAGGTCAGACTGGCTCTTTAACATGAACCTTCATTACACACAACTGAAAAATCTGTTATTTTTGGAGGAGTTTCCCTTCACAGCATTCTTCCTCACACAGCCAGGACTGCAGCAGGTAAACAACAACACAAAGCTCTCCATAACTCACACATAATCACCAACAGGTGCTGACCCGAACTGCCCGGACGGCGCCGTTTGTCAGGCAGGGTTTGGGACGCGGCCCAGCCGGCCGTCTCCCGTTCCCCATCTGTTTATCCTGACGGGTCTCGTTCGGCCTAATCAGGGGGCGACAGAGGCCAGAACACAGACGGACGCTTCTTTCAGGCGGGGTCAGATACTGGACTGAAGGGTAGCTGAAATGTGGTTAAGAGTCAGAGATAGTGACCATGAGCAGGAAGACGGTGGCGGTTCTAGACCATTCGAGCTGGGGGGCCCAGGCTGGGCCTGGGTCTGTGTTAGAGGGGCCAATTACTTTTTACCCTGTTGTGCAATGCAGGCATTAAGAGATGAAAGTCAGTGTTCGATATCGTCCAGCATCTGGTTCATGCAGTTTTCAGTTACACTGTTCTGTGAGCTTTTAGGAGAACCGTAACATCTGCATGCATAGACATGGTTATTGAATATTCGAGGGGGGTGGATCCTGTATGACGCCACCTTGAAACTCCTCCTGGTTCCACTCAGAGTCCCTGGGTACACACTTTTTAGATGGTGTGTGTGTTCTATAAGTACGCTGCCACTTTACATCGGTTTTCCGTTTTTGTTTAGTGTTGTGTGTGTGTTGTGTGTGTGTGTGTGGGCTTGCTGTCTCCTTGCTGGCTGAGTTTGCCATCATATCCACTGATACAGCAGCCGAGAGGAATTTTCCACCTGTGGCTCAGAGGCTTCTTGGGATGGCTGTTTGGACGCTAGATCTCAGCTATGATGCGGCCTGGACCGGCTGCTTGGTTGACACTTTATCACAGCTAAGAGGCTCTCTGGACTGGGGACGCTGTATCGCGGCTGAGAGGCTCTCTGGACTGGGGACGCTGTATCGCGGCTGAGAGGCTCTGGACTGGGGACGCTGTATTGCGGCTGAGAGGCTCTCTGGACTGGGGACGCTGTATCGCGGCTGAGAGGCTCTCTGGACTGGGGACGCTGTATCGCGGCTGAGAGGCTCTGGACTGGGGACGCTGTATTGCGGCTGAGAGGCTCTCTGGACTGGGGACGCTGTATCGCGGCTGAGAGGCTCTGGACTGGGGACGCTGTATTGCGGCTGAGAGGCTCTCTGGACTGGGGACGCTGTATCGCGGCTGAGAGGCTCTCTGGACTGGGGACGCTGTATCGCGGCTGAGAGGCTCTCTGGACTGGGGCGCTGTATCGCGGCTGAGAGGCTCTGGGCTGGGGACGCTGTATCGCGGCTGAGAGGCTCTATGGACTGGGGACGCTGTATCGCGGCTGAGAGGCTCTCTGGACTGGGGACGCTGTATCGCGGCTGAGAGGCTCTGGGCTGGGGACGCTGTATCGCGGCTGAGAGGCTCTCTGGACTGGGGACGCTGTATCGCGGCTGAGAGGCTCTCTGGACTGGGGACGCTGTATCGCGGCTGAGAGGCTCTCTGGACTGGGGACGCTGTATCGCGGCTGAGAGGCTCTGGGCTGGGGACGCTGTATCGCGGCTGAGAGGCTCTCTGGACTGGGGACGCTGTATCGCGGCTGAGAGGCTCTCTGGACTGGGGACGCTGTATCGCGGCTGAGAGGCTCTCTGGACTGGGGACGCTGTATCGCGGCTGAGAGGCTCTCTGGACTGGGGACGCTGTATCGCGGCTGAGAGGCTCTATGGACTGGGGACGCTGTATCGCGGCTAAGAGGCTCTCTGGACTGGGGACGCTGTATCGCGGCCGAGAGGCTCTCTGGACTGGGGACGCTGTATCGCGGCCGAGAGGCTCTCTGGACTGGGGACGCTGTATCGCGGCCGAGAGGCTCTCTGGACTGGGGACGCTGTATCGCGGCCGAGAGGCTCTCTGGACTGGGGACGCTGTATCGCGGCCGAGAGGCTCTCTGGACTGGGGACGCTGTATCGCGGCCGAGAGGCTCTCTGGACTGGGGACGCTCTATCGCGGCTGAGAGGCTCTGGACTGGGGACGCTGTATCGCGGCTGAGAGGCTCTCTGGACTGGGGACGCTGTATCATGGCTGAGAGGCTCTGGACTGGGGACGCTGTATCGCGACTGAGAGACTCTGGACTGGGGACGCTGTATCGCGGCTGAGAGACTCTCTGGACTGGGGACGCTGTATCACGGCTGAACGGCTCTGGACTGGGGACGCTGTATCGCGGCTGAGAGGCTCTGGACTGGGGACGCTGTATCGCGGCTGAGAGGCTCTCTGGACTGGGGACGCTGTATCGCGGCTGAGAGGCTCTGGACTGGGGACGCTGTATCGCGGCTGAGAGGCTCTCTGGACTGGGGACGCTGTATCGCGGCTGAGAGGCTCTGGACTGGGGACGCTGTATCGCGGCTGAGAGGCTCTCTGGACTGGGGACGCTGTATCGCGGCCGAGAGGCTCTCTGGACTGGGGACGCTGTATCGCGGCTGAGAGGCTCCCTGGACTAGGGACGCTGTATCGCGGCTGAGAGGCTCTCTGGACTGGGGACGCTGTATCGCGGCTGAGAGGCTCCCTGGACTGGGGACGCTGTATCACGGCTGAACGGCTCTGGACTGGGGACGCTGTATCGCGGCTGAGAGACTCTCTGGACTGGGGACGCTGTATCACGGCTGAACGGCTCTGGACTGGGGACGCTGTATCACGGCTGAACGGCTCTGGACTGGGGACGCTGTATCGCGGCTGAGAGGCTCTCTGGACTGGGGACGCTGTATCGCGGCTGAGAGGCTCTCTGGACTGGGGACGCTGTGGCTGAGGATACTTTCGGCCTTCGAGGCTTCCCGGGCACGGCCGACTCTTCGTTGTAATCCACCCTCTCTAGCAGCTGGAAGGGTGGAGTTGTCTGTGTTCTGTGTTGATTTATTTATTTTGAGTACGTATTTATTTTTTTGTCTTTGTAAAGAGTCCTTGGGTTCAAGAAAGATTCTATATGAATTGAAGTTACTTTCAAACAATCGCAACGCCCACAAAATATTTATAGACGCCATATACACTGACTAGCGGAGCCCAATGGTGCTGTCTCAGTGTCTCACGCTCAGCGTCCACCTCCTTCCAGTTCCTCCAGGTGACTGTTACTGTCAGACCTTTAAAGTCTACACATCACATAAATAGAACCTGTCTGGCAGCGTGAAGCAGCTAGAAGGTCTCGAAAAGCAGTTCATGATGCCGCATTTATAGAGATTCAAATGTGAAACAAGGTCACTGAAATCTACCGTCTGGAAAGGGTTGCCAAGCCATCGCTGAGGCTCTGTGACTCCGTAGAACCAGAGTAAGAGCCGTTATCCACACAAGGAGGAAACTTGGAACAGTGGAAAACCTTTGCAGGAGTGTCTGGCTGACCGAAATTCCACCAAGGGTGCATCAACGACTCATCCAGGAGGAACAAAAGATCCCAGACAATATCTGAAACCACCACTGACCAAAAAGAACAAAGATGTGTCTCACATTGGTCGAGATGAACCCCATGAGTCTGGGAAAATATTCTGTGGACTGATGAGTCAAAAGTGGGTCCCGTTACATCTAAAGCTAACACTGCGCTCCACCATGAGAACATCATACCAACAGTGAAACGTGGTGGTGGTAGCATGATGGCCTGGGGCTGCTTTGAATCAGCAGGACCTTTCCTGTGCATGAGCGCCCCCTGTTTACGGTTGGCTGGTATAGCGCTGTGTTTCTCGTCCTTAACCACTTTGTTTGTTTTTGGATGGGAAATAAAATGTCTATATCCACTATTTTCCATCATCAGCATTCCAGATAAACTCAGAAGACTTGTGTAGGTTCTCTGGTGGTTCTGGATGGTAAATAAAGTGTCTATATCTGTGTTGTAGTCATGGCGACGCCTGGTTCCCATCACCACCACTGTAAAGACGTCTGAACCACTTCACACCAAACCCTCTGAACCTCTGTTTACACCTCACACACTGATGTGAATTATGAATGAATTTTGGAAAATGGGTGGCATTCCCCTCATCATTTCTCAGAAAGGTACTTTTACTGCTGTTATTTCCCTGCAGTGACGATACTTTCATTAGAGGGTATTTTTAGGATACTGTATAAACCTCTGAGTACAGCCAATGTTTGTTTGTTTTTGTTTGTTTGTTTGTATTTATTGCCTCATTTCTTTTCCAGACTCTGAGCTGGTTTGGCTTCAGCAGTAAGACTCAACACTGGCCTACAGGGGGCAGCAGAGAGGAACATTTGACCTTCTAAAGATCAGTAGAGGCCTGGCGGCTAATGAGGAAACTAATTATGGAATATAATAGCTCCGTTAAAGGCCTGTAAATATGACTGACATTAATTCAGTACAGAGGAACAGTCTGAGATTTTAGGACGACGTGGTTGTTCTGCTGAGTGAAGCCTGATATAAACCATCTGTGCGTCCTCCATCATCATCATCATCATCATCATCATCATCATCATCATCATCATCTTTCCTCTTTCACTTCTCTGCTTTTGGCACATTTAGCATTGTTTACTGACTGAATTCAGACCAATAGTATGGACCAAACTCAGGCTTCAGGGTGGCTGCTACTGTTTTTAGCCTTGCTGGTGCACTTTAGTCCACATTTATAATCAGTGGCTGTGTTTAAAAACAAAGATTTCTGCCAGTCTGATTGAATAATCGGATTTCAGGTTCAGACTGAGGTGTTTATTTTCACTCTTCTCAACAATCTGATATAAAATCTTTGTTTACACTCTCACTACAAGTAATCAGACCCATGCGTGGTGTAGCGCTTAGTGTTGCCAGCGTCACGTGAGGTCCAGTCAGAGTGAGATGAGCAGCAGTGAGCAGTGATTGTGTTTTTAACTGCTTTAAAATGACGTCAGACTCAGGAAAACGTCCTTCACACGTCCTTATTAAAGAAGGCCGAGAGGAAGACGTCGTGCTCTGAGACGCATAAGCTGGACGTCCGTCCCACCGCCGTCTTTTAAAGCTCAGAGCATGAACTTCGTCTCCTCTGCAGACCAGTTTCTGCTCCGCCGTGTTGAACGGGATAAACTCTCACTGTGACGCGACGCTCATGCAGAACGGATGCACGGAGCACTTTAACAAACGTGTGGCGATCCAGGCCTGCAGTGAGCGTCGCACTCGGCCAGCGCCATGCTAGTGAATAGATTCCATGACTTGTTAGCTACATTACCATCTTAGCTCCAGTGCTAAATCCAAATAAGCAAACTTCAGTGACTCGGCTGGGATAAGAGGTGGGAACAGAACTGGTTTATGAGGAGCCTGGCCACTTCCTATTTCCCTCATGATATCAAAAACAGGACTGCAAAACACCAGAGGGCGCCAGAGAGTTAGAGTTACTGCTACTGAGTGCTGATTGGTTAGAGTTACTGCTACTGAGAGCTGATTGGTTAGTGTTACTGCTACTGAGAGCTGATTGGTCAGTGTTACTGCTACTGAGAGCTGATTGGTTAGAGTTATTGCTACTGAGAGCTGATTGGTTAGAGTTACTGCTACTGAGAGCTGATTGGTTAGTGTTACTGCTACTGAGAGCTGATTGGTTAGCGTTACTGCTACTGAGAGCTGATTGGTTAGCGTTACTGCTACTGAGAGCTGATTGGTTAGTGTTACTGCTACTGAGAGCTGATTGGTTAGAGTTATTGCTACTGAGAGCTGATTGGTTAGTGTTACTGCTACTGAGAGCTGATTGGTTAGTGTTACTGCTACTGAGAGCTGATTGGTCAGTGTTACTGCTGCTGAGAGCTGATTGGTTATCATTACTGCTACTGAGAGCTGATTGGTTAGTGTTACTGCTACTGAGAGCTGATTGGTTAGAGTTACTGCTACTGAGAGCTGATTGGTCAGTGTTACTGCTACTGAGAGCTGATTGGTTAGTGTTACTGCTACTGAGAGCTGATTGGTTAGAGTTATTGCTACTGAGAGCTGATTGGTCAGTGTTACTGATACTGAGAGCTGATTGGTTAGTGTTACTGCTACTGAGAGCTGATTGGTTAGCGTTACTGCTACTGAGAGCTGATTGGTTAGTGTTACTGCTACTGAGAGCTGATTGGTTAGCGTTACTGCTACTGAGAGCTGATTGGTTAGCGTTACTGCTACTGAGAGCTGATTGGTTAGTGTTACTGCTACTGAGAGCTGATTGGTTAGTGTTACTGCTACTGAGAGCTGATTGGTTAGAGTTACTGCTACTGAGAGCTGATTGGTTAGTGTTACTGCTACTGAGAGCTGATTGGTTAGCGTTACTGCTACTGAGAGCTGATTGGTTAGTGTTACTGCTGCTACTGAGAGCTGATTGGTCAGTGTTACTGCTACTGAGAGCTGATTGGTTAGCGTTACTGCTACTGAGAGCTGATTGGTTAGCGTTACTGCTACTGAGAGCTGATTGGTCAGTGTTACTGCTACTGAGAGCTGATTGGTTAGCGTTACTGCTACTGAGAGCTGATTGGTTAGTGTTACTGCTACTGAGAGCTGATTGGTTAGAGTTACTGCTACTGAGAGCTGATTGGTTAGCGTTACTGCTACTGAGAGCTGATTGGTTAGCGTTACTGCTACTGAGAGCTGATTGGTCAGTGTTACTGCTACTGAGTGCTGATTGGTTGGCGAGCAGAGCAGCTCATTGGCTATTTGCGCACATTGACGCCATGAACCTACGTATGGCGCCGTTTTCAGCTCCTGTAACTCGAGATTAAAAGCTCTTAAATATCACAGCGGTGTTAAAGTGTTTTATGCTGTTCAGAAAATGAAGGAATTCTTTTACATTAAAATGTTTCAGCATTTATAAACTATGGCTTTGCTCAGATACTTCATATCAACCCATTCATTTTAGACTCGCTCAGCAGCGCCCCCTAGTGCTCGAGAACCCCGGAGGGCGTTAGAGTGATGATTGTCGTCTCTACAAGTTCTCTGGTGAGAAAATACTTGGCCAAACGTGATCAGTGGAGGGAAACACGGCGAGCGCTGGCAGGTCCCGGGGTTCGACAAGGCTGGACCTTTGTGCAAACAGTGGAATAAAACCTCGTGTGAAGGCTTGTAAGATTTTCTGAGCTCTGCTGGAAGAAGAGGAGTAAAAATGCTTGTGTTTAAACGAGCTTAGCGCTGCACAATGCGGCTCATCAGTGTGTTTATAGGCCGCGCTCAGTAGCTCAGTGGGCTTTGTAGACGCCGTATGTGTATAAACGAGCCACACAAAGCCTCGGACAGCATGCGGGTCACTTTTGGCCCAGTTTGAAGAAGATCTGATTGCAATTCCTGCTGATAAAAGGGCCTCGAATGAAAAAGGGCTGTCACAATGCATCCAGTTTGGTTTTAATTCAGTCCTTCCGGCTCCGTGGGATTGTTGCCTGGATACGACTCGGGAAAATTCACCACTCTTTGATCAAAATTCAGTCCCTTTGAAGATCATTTCGAGTAGCTTCCCTGTAAAATTACACCTTTCACCTCTCGCCCGTGCCCGGCTCCTTCAGAGCCGCCGGGTTCAAAGGCAGATTTGATGTGTTTTATGGAGGAGCTGGACAATGCCGGACGCTCCGACTGGACCTTAATGACCGCATGAACGTTTCGCTTTTCCGCCTTATCACACCTCACTGCTTCTGAGACGTCCCACCGATACGGTCCACCTTAAACTCACAAAGCCACACAGAATAACACACGTTTATTCTTTACGAAGGGAAACTCCACCTCTTTTCTAAACTTCCTTTATACGTGTACAGCAAAAGTCCAAAACTTCTCCTACGTGTTGAGTTTAATTTTTTAAATGTGCAGAAGTGTGACAAACACTTATGGTGGGTGGGGCCAAACTGCTGTAGGCTGAATGGGTGGGGCTAACCTGCTGTAGGCTGAATGGGTGGGGCTAACCTGCTGTAGGCTGAATGGGTGGGGCTAACCTGCTGTAGGCTGAATGGGTGGGGCCAAACTGCTGCAGGCTGAATGGGTGGGGCCAAACTGCTGCAGGCTGAATGGGTGGGGCCAAACTGCTGCAGGCTGAATGGGTGGGGCCAAACTGCTGCAGGCTGAATGGGTGGGGCTAACCTGCTGTAGGCTGAATGGGTGGGGCTAAACTGCTGTAGGCTGAATGGGTGGGGCTCTTGTGTTTCTCTCTGTCCAGCAGTAGATGTGGATCTGTGTGGAGTTATTTCTGACTGTGTGTGTGTGTGTGTGTGTGTGTGTGTGTGTGTGTGTGTGTGTGTGTGTGAGAGCTCCAGGGAGGTCCAGGAAGAAGAAGCCTCTGTCCCTTAATGTCAGTGAGCATTAGCAGCGCACAGCGCAGTCAGAGATACAGGGTCATACAGGGGAGGCCTGCAGGAGATTTAACTATGACTGAACCTCTAAAGCATTAGCTCAACAGTTAAAGGGGAAGTCCACCAATTGTTCAAAAATCCCCCATAATCCAGTGTTTATGGTGCAGTCAGAGGTTCAGAGGGTTTGGTGTGAAACGGTTCAGACGTCTTTACAGTGGTGGTGATGGGAACCAGGCGTCGCCATGACTACAACACAGATATAGACACTTTATTTACCATCCAGAACCACCAGAGAACCTACACGAGTCTTCTGAGCTTATATGGAATGCTGATGATGGAAAACAGTGGAAAATCTGGAATAATGAGTTTTCTTTGGGGACTATTTTGCCGCACAGCGCCCTGCATGTCTCCCTCCACCATGAATGGAGTTGAAGTTCTCTAAACTCTCATAAAACAGCGTCTCAGTCATCAGGCAGTGAATTCAGAACCAGTTCATGTAGGAACTTTCTGTAGGAGCTTGTAGAGGGACGTCTGGTTCCCATCACCACCTCTGGGAACGGTTCTGTCTCTGTGAGTTTATCTAGAACAGAGCGTTTCACACCAAACCACTCAGAACCGCTCTGATTACATCTGAACCAGTTAATTATGTAGGAATTTTGGAAAATCAGTGGAGTTTCCCTTTTCAGCTACATCTAATAGACACTGCATGACTATATAGACAACACTACATCAGTTAGCACCATGCTAGTTGGTGTACATGAGCTTCCATTACTTGTTAGCTTTGTTAGCCTCGTGGCTAAAGTGCTGGGACTAAAGAAGCTTCAGACGTCAAACGCTGATCAGCTGGTCTGGTCTTATTGCTGAACTGTCCCTTTAAGAGACGAGGGCCGCTGGATTAAAGGCTGCATGGGTTGCAGCAGATGATGCTGAGACTTTGACTCACGCTGTTGTTTTCTGTGCTCTGTTATGTAATTCATACTGGATTTAGATTTGGGTTACATAAACACCTCAGCAGCAGGTCAGCTTTAAAGAGCCCATATCGTGTCCAGTTTGCTGTACAGTCTTGATACGTACAGCCACACTCCCCAGAGTCCAAACAGTCTACCTATGTGGAAATACAGCTGTAAAAAAAGCCTTTTCTGATTCAATCGTGGTTGTGATGTCACAACAACAAACCTATTTGCATGCATTAGTTAGCCTACATCGGTCTAGCTCCCCCCACCCACACTGAAGTAGTTTCAAACTCTAGTAGTAGAGTTTCAGCAATTAAGCTGAAAAAGCAGCCTGTTTTGAATGCGCCATGGTTGTGATGCCACAACAATGAATCTATTTGCCTGTTCGTTCAGCCTACAGCGGTCTAGCTCCACCCACCCACACTGAAGTAGTTATTAGGAGTGTTTCAGCCATTAAGCTGTAGAAACAGCCTGCTTTAAATCAGTCG
>NC_051214.1:956378-976378 GCF_015220715.1 Pygocentrus nattereri
ACTCGGTTTATATCACAATACCTACATTTAGAGTCGGTTATTCATTCAGTCTAATGAGAAACTGTAGAACGGACTCGGTTTATATCACAATACCTACATTTAGAGCCGGTTATTCATTCAGCCTAATGAGAAACTGTAGAACGGACTCGGTTTATATCACAATACCTACATTTAGAGCCGGTTATTCATTCAGCCTAATGAGAAACTGTAGAACGGACTCGGTTTATATCACAATACCTACATTTAGAGCCGGTTATTCATTCAGTCTAATGAGAAACTGTAGAACGGACTCGGTTTATATCACAATACCTACATTTAGAGTCGGTTATTCATTCAGTCTAATAAGAAACTGTAGAACAGACTCGGTTTATATCACAATACCTACATTTAGAGTCGGATATTCATTCAGTCTAATGAGAAACTGTAGAACAGACTCGGTTTATATCACAATACCTACATTTAGAGTCGGTTATTCATTCAGTCTAATGAGAAACTGTAGAACGGACTCGGTTTATATCACAATACCTACATTTAGAGCCGGTTATTCATTCAGTCTAATGAGAAACTGTAGAACGGACTCGGTTTATATCACAATACCTACATTTAGAGTCGGTTATTCATTCAGTCTAATGAGAAACTGTAGAACGGACTCGGTTTATATCACAATACCTACATTTAGAGCCGGTTATTCATTCAGTCTAATGAGAAACTGTAGAACAGACTCGGTTTATATCACAATACCTACATTTAGAGTCGGTTATTCATTCAGTCTAATGAGAAACTGTAGAACGGACTCGGTTTATATCACAATACCTACATTTAGAGCCGGTTATTCATTCAGTCTAATGAGAAACTGTAGAACGGACTCGGTTTATATCACAATACCTACATTTAGAGTCGGTTATTCATTCAGCCTAATGAGAAACTGTAGAACGGACTCGGTTTATATCACAATACCTACATTTAGAGCCGGTTATTCATTCAGTCTAATGAGAAACTGTAGAACGGACTCGGTTTATATCACAATACCTACATTTAGAGTCGGTTATTCATTCAGTCTAATGAGAAACTGTAGAACGGACTCGGTTTATATCACAATACCTACATTTAGAGTCGGTTATTCATTCAGTCTAATGAGAAACTGTAGAACAGACTCGGTTTATATCACAATACCTACATTTAGAGTCGGTTATTCATTCAGCCTAATGAGAAACTGTAGAACGGACTCGGTTTATATCACAATACCTACATTTAGAGTCGGTTATTCATTCAGTCTAATGAGAAACTGTAGAACGGACTCGGTTTATATCACAATACCTACATTTAGAGTCGGTTATTCATTCAGTCTAATGAGAAACTGTAGAACAGACTCGGTTTATATCACAATACCTACATTTAGAGTCGGTTATTCATTCAGCCTAATGAGAAACTGTAGAACGGACTCGGTTTATATCACAATACCTACATTTAGAGCCGGTTATTCATTCAGTCTAATGAGAAACTGTAGAACGGACTCGGTTTATATCACAATACCTACATTTAGAGTCAGTTATTCATTCAGCCTAATGAGAAACTGTAGAACGGACTCGGTTTATATCACAATACCTACATTTAGAGTCAGTTATTCATTCAGCCTAATGAGAAACTGTAGAACGGACTCGGTTTATATCACAATACCTACATTTAGAGTCGGTTATTCATTCAGCCTAATGAGAAACTGTAGAACGGACTCGGTTTATATCACAATACCTACATTTAGAGCCGGTTATTCATTCAGTCTAATGAGAAACTGTAGAACGGACTCGGTTTATATCACAATACCTACATTTAGAGTCGGTTATTCATTCAGCCTAATGAGAAACTGTAGAACGGACTCGGTTTATATCACAATACCTACATTTAGAGCCGGTTATTCATTCAGTCTAATGAGAAACTGTAGAACGGACTCGGTTTATATCACAATACCTACATTTAGAGTCAGTTATTCATTCAGCCTAATGAGAAACTGTAGAACGGACTCGGTTTATATCACAATACCTACATTTAGAGTCGGTTATTCATTCAGTCTAATGAGAAACTGTAGAACGGACTCGGTTTATATCACAATACCTACATTTAGAGTCAGTTATTCATTCAGCCTAATGAGAAACTGTAGAACGGACTCGGTTTATATCACAATACCTACATTTAGAGTCGGTTATTCATTCAGTCTAATGAGAAACTGTAGAACGGACTCGGTTTATATCACAATACCTACATTTAGAGTCGATTATTCATTCAGTCTAACGAGAAACTGTAGAACAGACTCGGTTTATATCACAATACCTACATTTAGAGTCGGTTATTCATTCAGCCTAATGAGAAACTGTAGAACGGACTCGGTTTATTATCACAATACCTACATTTAGAGTCGGTTATTCATTCAGCCTAATGAGAAACTGTAGAACGGACTCGGTTTATATCACAATACCTACATTTAGAGTCGGTTATTCATTCAGTCTAATGAGAAACTGTAGAACGGACTCGGTTTATATCACAATACCTACATTTAGAGTCGGTTATTCATTCAGTCTAATGAGAAACTGTAGAACGGACTCGGTTTATATCACAATACCTACATTTAGAGCCGGTTATTCATTCAGTCTAATGAGAAACTGTAGAACGGACTCGGTTTATATCACAATACCTACATTTAGAGTCGGTTATTCATTCAGTCTAATGAGAAACTGTAGAACGGACTCGGTTTATATCACAATACCTACATTTAGAGGGTAGTTGAAGGTACATATGCATAATTACACATATGGTACTGATATAAATGCTTGTATAATGCAGTCACACAATTGTGATATGGCCCAAGCTGCATCGGTGTGAGTCAGTGCTCAGGGGTGGATTTTTTAGTGTTAACATTATGCAAAAAAATGCTTTGCTTAGTGTTTATTTACCGTTCTGAACGAACAGCTCACACATGAATCAGACACACACAGATCTGCTGAACAGAAATACACACACAGACAGAGGAACGCGAACATGAATGTCCACGAAGACCCTGACCTCTAACTCATGACACAATCACGCCTCTTCCACACTCGCAGCGTGCGGCCCTGCCTGGACGAGCTCCAGCGGCCCAGCCGGGCTCTGCTCTCAATACTGTAACATGTTGCTAGGCTACATCTCGAGCTGCTGCTTGCCCGTGACTCTGGGCTGAGCTCTAATCTCTCAGAGAAACAGATCTCATCTGCACAGCATCCACCTTCATATCCGCATCCATATCCATAAACATATCCGTACGCGTATCCTTACCTGTATCCGTACACACTCGTTTTCAGGAGCATAACTGTACTGTATTTTGACCCCGATGGCAACAATCAGGTTCCCTGCTCAGCGGGTTCTTCCTAGACAAACTTTACAGGGCCTCCAGATTCAGGATAAAGCAGGATATAGGACAAAGTCTGACATCGTGAAACAGTTCTGTATTTATAAACCTAATGAAGAAGTTAGCTTCTGAGCTACGTTAGCCGGCCAGCTAGACATACCAGACCACGGCCGGCCGGACGCACGTCCACTCTGATCTCCCACCACTGTATGATGTTCACTTTGGTCCAGTATGATTGGAGAAATGCACTAAAGCTTTAGCATCTGTACGGAAATAAGACGAAGCCAGCAGGAGAGAAAGTGCTTTAATATTAAAATCAATTTTAATATTAAAGCATAAAAACATGAAGCTAATCTGAATGAAAGCGCATGTAACTTTCAGCAGTGCTAGAAATAGTTTGAACACTGATAAAGAGCCTCTGTGTGCTAATGAAGCTGTTTCTGTCCTATTACAGTGTAAGACTGTAGCTCACCCTCTCTCCCTCTCTCTCTCTCACCCTCTCTACCTCTCTCTACCTCTCTACCTCTCTCTCTCTCTACCTCTCTCTACCTCTCTCTCCCTCTCTCTCTCTCTCTCTGTCTCTCTCTCTCTCTCTCTCTCTGTCTCTCTATACAGTGACATTACTGAGATCAGTGTAGTGAATACTTTAAAGGGAAATATGTAGTGCATTAAAGGGGAATTCCACAAATTTTTCAAAATTCCTGCATAATTAACTGGCTAAGATGTAATCAGAGCGGTTCTGAGCAGGTCGGTGTGAAACGCTCTGTTCTAGATAAACTGACCGAATCACAGTGGTAGTGATGGGAACCAGACGTCCCTCTAAAAGCTCCTACAGAAAGTTCCTACATGAACTGGTTCTGAATTCACTGCCTGATGACTGAGACGCTGTTTTATGAGAGTTTAGAGAACTTCAACTCCATTCATGGTGGAGGGAGACATGCAGGGCGCTGTGCGGCAAAATAGTCCCCAAAGAAAACTCATTATTCCAGATTTTCCACTGTTTTCCATCATCAACATTCCATATAAGCTCAGAAGACTCGTGTAGGTTCTCTGGTGGTTCTGGATGGTAAATAAAGTGTCTATATCTGTGTTGTAGTCATGGCGACGCCTGGTTCCCATCACCACCACTGTAAAGACGTCTGAACCGTTTCACACCAAACCCTCTGAACCTCTGATTACACCTGAAACACTGGATTATGGGGGGCTTTGAACTCCTCTGTGAAGTGAGACTAGTTTATTGGGCCGTGCATGCGGATGAGAGACGGGCGAGTGAATCACTGCTTGTCGTTCAGGGTTTCGCCGGCCGCTCACAAAGAAACGGCCTTGCACATCGTGTCAGTACGTGGGTAGAAAGTTCTGAGGAGAGGAAGGAGGAGGGCGAGAGACAGAGGTATAGAGATAGAGAGAGAGCAGTCTTTTGTTTTGCCTTCCTCCTGACTCATTCAGATCTGAGTCAGTGCGTGGAGGTGAAAGAGGCTCTTTTTTCAAGTCTTTGGCTTCCCGTTTCCACCTCACTCTGAACCCAGCACAAGCAGCACATGGAGCCCAGCGGTCCTGCCCGGCCTCGCGGGGGGTCAGCGGGCGGCTCGCGGTAGCTGTATGATCTGACATGGTATCTCAGAATAACGACTTATTTTCTCAAAATTTTGACTCGGTTTTGAAATAATGACTTCATTTCTTGAAATTTTAATCTGGTGTCTCAAAATGAGTTATTATAATGAGTTACTGTACCTGAACAATTTCTTTTTTTTCAAATGTTACAACTATTTATTCATGTTGGACTTTTGTGTCAATAACTCAAAAATTACGTCGTTATTTTAAGATACTATTTTGAGAAAATAGGTCATTTTTCAAGAAACTAAGTCAAACTTTTAAGGAAATAAGTCATTATTTTGAGACACTATTTTGAGAAAAAAAGTAATTTTTTAAAAATACTAACTCAAACTTTTGAGAATAAGAAAAATCTTAATTTTGAGTCACAGTTTTGAGAAAATAAGAAACTTTTTAAGATACTAAGTCCAAATTAAAAGTTAAAATGTTAGGAAAGGGCTGCAGACTGACTACTGACGGAAGGACGGTGGTCTAACAGTCACAGTTCACCACTGCTTTATTTATTTATTTTTTACAAAATTGAAGCTTTAAATCATTTTAGTTACGGGGTTTACCAGCACTGAACATCGCCGGCTAGTCAAACACAAGCTTCACAGCAATTCTGTTGACCAGACTAAGAAGTCGCTCCGCTTCTGCATCCACACAGGAGAAAAGGCCTTAAAGGGCTGAAACGATCTCACTATTTGTAAATAATTTGATGCAGTCTGTAAAATGTTAAAGTGCACCCTTCACCCTCCTGAGTCCCTGTATGGAAACTAACCTCCCAAAAAAGGCCTGTTTTGAATGAGCTTTCATTCCTTCAGACTTCATTACCGCTCAAAGCCCTCTCACCGAGCTCTCAGTGATCCGATCCAGTCAGTTCCCAGGAGCTGGATCCGTAGCGAGAGTGAGATTCCACAGCACTGCAATGCCAAACATGACACACGGGCAAGTGACATTATCTTCAATCTAGTCAAGAAATCCAATATTCATCATTCTAAGCTTATTACAGGATTATTTCACTTATTTCTAGAGCTTTTTGCTCGCTTTAGGTGAAGGTGAAGTCAAACCATCTCACTGCATTGCCAGATAAGGGAAGGCAGCTCACTACGGCGAAATGGTTACAGCCCAACCAGCAGATGGCGCAGTCCTACACTTTCCCTCCCCATAATCTTCCATTCCCTGTTAGCTACATGAGCCTCGTACCTTAGGGTCCCTGTTTTCCAGGGTCCCCATTTTTGGTGGTCTAAACCTCGGCTGGAGCTTTTAACTGAATTAGAAACTCAGCAGAAAGTCTTAATGAAGACCTGCAGCAGAGCAGACAGGCAGACGTCTTATATTGTACTTGTTTTGTCCAGCCGAGGGCGCAGCTGCTGCTCTCTACTGACCACATCTGCCACTCTCTCACCTAGTTTTACAGAACACTCCTGTGTAAACCTCCACCAGAAGCTGCAGAAGTGTCCAGTGAGCCCAGAACATCACCGCAAATATCTTGTCAGTCCTCAAGGTGACCCAGGGGTTAAAGCAGGGGTGGAGTTATGGGACTGAATCGCTCTACCAGCTGATCTGTGGCTTGGATTTGTACAGACAGGCAGTCTTAATGAATGTAGACCTACAGACAGAGCAGCATTTAAAACTGTGTCACTTTCTCAGCCTCCATATCTGAGAAATGACGTGTGCTGATACCGTCTCTGACTGTCCCGAACTGAAGCTGCCCAGGGCCGAGTTTAAAGTCTGGACATTGGGCTACGGCCACGGGGCTTTTACTGTAGCCACGGGTCTCGTTTTACTGCTAAAATATTTAATACCAAAAATAAGTTATGGGCTTGTACAGACACTGAAGCTTTTGTGGTAAATGTGTCTCATTCCTGCCTGAGCCGCTAGACTTACTGACTTTTGGGGCCCTTTTTACTGAGTGACTTTATTTCTAAAAAGCAACAGCCCAGTTTTATCAGTCGATCTTCACTGTAGCTTATTACAGTAAAGCAGTTACCGTGGCCAAAATACAGGAAACACGCTAAACTATATAAGCAAACTTCAGACACTGAACAGGTCTCAGCTGATCAACACTGATTTGTGCTAAACTACGGCTTTGATTAAAGTTGCTGCTCAGGCCTCTCGCTGGTGAATGTGTGACCTCACTCATGATTTTCTGATGGAACGTGGTGTCACATTTCCAGGACCGTGTGAAACACGACGCCACGGCAATCTGCCGCCGCACGCCCTGATGAAAACATCTGTTTCTGGGCTGTAGTAATAAAGAGATTTGCAGCTACATCTAGGAAAATGAAACCTGCTGAACAGCTAAAGCTCTAACGCAGAGGCAGAGCCCCCAAAGTCTTGAATAATTACACTATCACAAGTTCATTCCCCCTTAAAAAAGCAGTCTCTGATTTCATGCATGCCGAGAATCCTGCGTTCCTCACTGTCAGATGAAATAACCCCCGATAGCACTGTAATTATGCTTTTACCATAAATGTAGTGCACATATATTTCTCTATTCTCCGCTCATCAACATTTTAATCAGTTTCTTTCCTTAATCTGTCCTTGAAGATATTTGCTGTTGTGAGGAGAACAGAACGTTCAAGAAATGACACATTTGATTTCAGTCTTGGAGAGCCTAACCTATCACATCGCGGCTGTCGGAACAAAGTATCCAAAATGGGAACTTTACAGGAGAGGGAGAAAACCTTCTTGACTTTTACTGTAAGTCAATGGAACCAGACTTTTTTCCAAGTCACTTTGGGCCGTTCCTTTTGGTCCATTCATCATCAAATTTACACTTAATGTAAACGACAACAGGTATTTTCAAAAAATGACAAAAACTGAAAAACTATAAAAATGGAGGTACAAGCTTTTGTTTCAACAGCAGCGATATCAGTTATATATGCAAATATACACTATATTTCCAAAAGTTTTCACTCCCCCAAATCAGTTCAGGTGTTCCAGTCACTTCCGTGGCCACAGGTGTATAAAGCCGAGCCCCTAGGGCTGCAGACTGCTTCTACAGACATTAGTGAAAGAATGGGTCGCTCTCAGGAGCTCAGTAAGTTCCAGCGTGGTGCCGTGATCGGACGCCACCTGTGCAGCAAGTCCAGTCGTGAAATTTCCTCCCTACTAAATATTCCACAGTCCACTGTCAGTGGGATTATAACAAAGTGGAAGCGCTTGGGAACGACAGCAACTCAGCCACGAAGTGGTCGGACACGTAAAATGACAGAGCGGTCAGCGGATGCTGAGGGGCATAGTGCACAGAGGTCAGCGACTTTCTGCAGAGTCCATCACTACAGACCTCCAAACTTCATGTGGCCTTCAGATCAGCTCAAGAACAGCAGAGAGAGCTTCATGGAATGGGTTTCCATGCCGAGCAGCTGCATCCAAGCCTTACATCACCAAGCGCAATGCAAAGCGTGGAATGCAGTGGTGTAAAGCGCCGCCACTGGACTCTAGAGCAGTGGAGACGTGTTCTCTGGAGTGACCAATCACGCTTCTCCGTCTGGCAATCCGATGGACGAGTCTGGGTTTGGCGGTTGCCAGGAGAACGGTACAGTTTGGGGACGGCCCCTTCCTGCTCCAACATGACTGCTCACCAGTGCACAAAGCAGGTCCATAAAGACGTGGATGAGCCAGTTTGGTGTGGAAGAACTTGACTGGCCTGCACAGAGTCCTGACCTCAACCCCATAGAACACCTTTGGGATGAATTAGAGCGGAGACTGTGAGCCAGGCCTTCTCATCCAACATCAGTGTCTGACCTCACAAATGAGCTTCTGGAAGAACGGTCAGAAATTCCCATAAACACTCCTAACCCTTGTGGAAAGCCTTCCGAGAAGCTGTTATAGCTGCAAAGGGTGGGCCGACCTCATATTAAACCCTATGGGTTAAGAACGGGACGTCACTCAAGTTCATAAGCGTGTGAAGCCAGACGAGCGAATACTGTTTCAAGCAACACTACAACCAAAATTGAAAAACGCCCCTTCTGAGGATGCAACCGGGAGGTGGGAGGCACTTTTGAAAATCTACGAGCACTTAAGAGCAAAAACACGAGTTAGATAAAAAAACACTGCTGCTCTTAAGCCGAGCATCACCTCTGTGTTCATCAGTGGTGATACGACAATGGATTTCTTTATCGCCGTGGGGGATGTTTTTGCATATTGCATGCTGGGTATTGTAGTGATTAGAGCACTGATGGTGAACTGAACTGAATTCTGTGAAGCTGAAAAACTACAGAAAACTACAAAACACCACTAATAAGATTAAAGTCCTGTTTTAGGCCAGAATGACTCTGATAGGCTGCTGTTTTCCTGAAGACTACTACTGTAAACAGGACTCCTGAAATGCTCTGGGGTGCAGGGTGGGGGGATGATGAGTTTACTCTGTGTGTGTGTGTGTGTGTGTGTGTGTGTGTGTGTGTGTGTGTGTGTGAGATCAGCAGATAAGACAGATGGCTGTTAAACTGCAACTCATCTTCCTGTCCACTCGTCAAGCCAAATGCAGCATCTGCCACCAATCAGCTTCCAGAGAGTCCATCACTCAGGGTCACCGCCCATGACGTGATGTCATCAATCAAGAGCCTAAGGAAGATGACATCACGCCTCCACTAAGACAGATTGCTACATCAGGCATCGTGTGCCAGCTTCAGACCCAGGCTTGTGTGAATGGGTCACCATGCGGCGCAGTGACCGACGGTAAACTCTGAAGTCACGTTTTGCAGATTCTTTAAAATAGCTGCCTGGAAAGCAGCTGATCAGGTAAGCAGCCCAGCAACCCTCCAGCTTTAAAACCTGCTTCTACACTGAAAAACACAACATCTTAACGCCCATGTGTCAAACACAATCTGATTTGGCCCATGTGTTGCACTACAATCCCCAGCATGCACTGCAATGTAACATGCGCTCTGGCCGCTTTACCCCAACAATAATCCGGGCCACACAAAAAGAAAGACGGCGTTCGTGCAAATAGGCAGGTTTTAAAAGCCTCCTGGGGACGTTTAAAGAGGTTGAACAGTTATCTGTAGATAATGTAGCTGTTTTTCTGTTGTGGACGCCGGATTTGGGAATGAATTTCTGGCTTTGTGTGAACATAACAAACTCTTCTCACTTTCGAAGAGAAAAACGTGACCTCGACAAAGTCGATAAAACGGGCTGTGGTCCTTATTTCCCCTGAACTCCTGATCCCACTTAAACTGGAGGAAAGCTACCACATTTGTGTGCTCCTGATATATTTCTCTCATACTCAGCCCCTCTCCCTATTCTGGAGAGGTTCTCACATCATTTAAAGGCACAGAAGCCCACCGGCTCCTCACGTAAAGGATCCCATGGTGTTGCATAAAGAGGAGATAAGCTCTGATCATGGGAGGGAAACGACGTCAGCTCATTTATACAGATGTGATCAATGCTGGCCTTTAGAGAACTTTAGCTGGTGTTAACAGCCGAGAAGTGAACAGTCGTCCCCCTAAATGAGCTGCGGACCGCCGGGATAGCTTTACTCTCTGTTTCTGATTAGCGTTAAATATCAGACTGAATGTTACGGGACGGAAAACAACATCGTGTCTCGACAGACGTGGTTCTGTAAGTTTGCTGGTGCAGTTAGTTCAGAGTTCAGCTCCAGTCCTGAACTCCTGGCACTGCATAACTGTGGTTTCCTCATTAAAATTCCTGATATAATCAGCTGATTAATCTCTTCTGGAGCTGAACGAGACGTGAACAGCAGAGAAACACTGAACTATACAGTGTAGAAGGCTCCAAACCTGGAGTGAAAACACTGAATTAAAGGTCTGAGTGTCTCTCGTCTCTTGGCTTCTGTCACGTCTCACAGGTCGATGATTCACGAAGCACGGCTAATTAAAGGCATCGCGCAGCACAGCCACTCCCTGATTCGCTCCTCCAAATGGCAGCGACTACACAGTGTGACGTCACACAAAATGCAAGAATTCTTTTATGCAAAGACATTTTTTAAATGACTTTTAAATCATTCAAGTTTTCAGTGCCTAAATTGCTGTTCAGGTCGTGGCAAAGTGAAAATAAAATAAATGAAGTAGCTGCTGGCCCACAGACCTGCTCAGGTTTTTCAGTACGGCCCTTTCAGTGGTCGAGTTTGACACACCGGTCTTAGTGAACGAAGACATCTGAGGGGTTTTTCCCACCTGACAGTCTGAACTGAAGATCGTCTTCTGTTGCATGGCCTACATTTGATCTGTTAGAGTCGGTTTCTCATTGCAGTTTTGCTCTAAAGTCTAAACTCTGCATGACACACCTGCATCCTGCCCTCATCACCTGCGTGGTCTCCCTGTCCCGGACCCGGACACTGATTGGCTGTCTGAATGGAGGAAAATGAACCTCCTCTCTTTCATCATCTCAGATAATCAGGGAAACGTTTCTGCATTTTTATGTAGACTTTAGAGTTTTTATTTGGACCAAATCACAGTTAAGTGTCTGGTCTTTTCCATCGTGAGCTACCGCGCCCCATTTCTACTCCTCTCCCACTTCTTTTTCTTCTTCTGCTGTTTAACGGGTGACGATATCCTGCCTCAACTTCCTGCAATCGGTCCAAAAGTCCAAACTACCCGAAAAAGTGTTTTCACACTGCCGACAATCCAAACCATGGTCCGGTTTGATCTGGACCGAGACCGCCTCCTTTGGTTGGCCAAAGATAGCACCAAGTGAACGGACCTTCCTATAAGGACTTTACCCCTCCTGAACATCACTGTGACCAACGTTAGGAGATGTTAGGAGACTCAACAGCGTTGAGCCAATACAGTGTGAACTTTCAAGCTTGGCCAAAACAATGACTCTGATATTCCAGTGGAGAATCAATACTGGGTCAGAGTCACTCTGCTGTCTGGGAAGGTCGAATCGGAAACCACCAATCAAATCTATTAGAGATTACTGATTAATTCCACACGGTTTGAGGCAAATGTGATGATTAAGGCATGTAGTTAGCACCATGCTAAGCTTCCATGCTTTGTTTGGTACATTTATCTCGTAGCTGCATTGCTAAAACTAACTTCCACCGCCAAAGACGTCCCGGCTGGTCGACTGCGTTGGTGTAAGAGTGAGTGGGGGGAGTGGTTGGTTAGTGTAGTGGGTATCACCTCTGCCTTCTACACTGTAGACTGGGGTTCAATCCCCTGCCTGGGTAAACACCCTACACTATACCAATAGGAGTCCTTGGGCAAGACTCCTAACACCACCTTCACCTCCCTGTGTAAAAATGATCAAATTGTAAGTTGCTCTGGATCAGAGCGCCAGCCAGATGCTGTAAATGTAAATGTAAATGTGTGGGGGGGGTGTGGGGGGCATCTGATGGCTTTCTGAACTGTTTGATCAGTTGAACGCTGCTGAAACAGCATCCTGTCCCGCTGTGGTCCTCGATTGAAGGAGGCACGATGTGCGTTGTGATGGATTCTGCAGGCTTCACTCTGGCCGGCCTTCAGCGGCTCGAGCCAACTGGGGCTGTAATGGCGTTTAATGGAGTTTGGCTCGAGCCAAACGCTGCATGTCGTCTGACAGATGGTTTGAAAACGACTGCAGACAGAAACGCAGCAGAGTTGGACCAGAGGGAAGTGAAGAGAACCTGCTGCTGGACGTTAACTGCTAATTTGCACTCCACAGCTTCCACCTGAAAGTTTGGTGTGTGTGGGTGTTTAGTGTGTGTGGGTGTTTAGTGTGTGTGTGAAGTGTAAACGTGCTAGAAATAACAAGAGCGTCTGAAGCAGTTCAGAACATTCCAGAAAGAAATATTATCTGCCTTATTGTTCATGTTGACCGCTGTGTTTGGAGATTGTGGCTGAAATATTCGGGTTGGAGAACTGAAGTGTTATTTGTTGGCATTTCTAGTGAAGTTATATACTTATATATATATTATATTTTAAAGTGATTGTTTTGTCTGATGGTGTTTCTGGGACAGCGTGCAGTTTGAGTCTGTCAGTACTGCTACCAGCGATGCTACGAGCGCGAACAGCGCAGAGCTTCATGTGAGCGACTTCTCAGAAAAGCCCAGTTAAACTTAGAGATGAAATCTGCCCATAAAATCCAGCCTGATGACGAACTGCCAGTTTGCTGCGGACAGACTGTCTTTAGCTGCTTTACACGTCGCGTAACTGGATTCTGCCCCCACTCGTCGGCTTGGCGCTCAGCAGAAAGCTAACTGGCTAACGGTTCTCTATGAAACCGTTATCTTTGCTGAAGGTCCGTTGAAAAACCATCTTTTTAAAAGCGTGTTGTGATTATTGGACTCGCCCAGAACAGCCTCGATTCCTGACGATACACATACGGGGTTTTTTGTAGCTAATGTTCTCGCTGAGGTCCGCGGCAGAGTTTGGCCTTTTGGTGAACGTGCACTTTAAATGATCTGAAAAATAAATAAACGCCCCGTGTGTAATCTGGAGCACCTTCAGCCGATGCAGTGTGAAACCAGCCGAACCAACTGAGATGAAACACCACAACAATGACTGCCAAACTACTGACTTACAGTCTGGAAATGCTGCGGCGCAGCATCTCGGATACTGACTGATGATCCTTCTCGGCCGGTTGGGTTGGTTTCACACTGCAGTGGCTGGAAGTGAAATTCCACTCCTGGGTGTTTGTTCACTGTTCGGAAGTTTGGAAGCGCTCTGTTACCTTCGCGTTCACCAGTGTGGAAACAGACAGAGAGAAACGAGGTTAGTGATGATGAGGAGCACAATCAGGGTAGTCACGATAAACCTATCAGCTGAAAACCAGGCAGTCAGCTGATCATTAAAATATCCAGAGTTTTCATCTGAAATTAAAAAGGGGTCAGGTCCTGTTTCCTGTATCGTGGCCACGGTAACAGCTGTACTGTAAAGTACAGCGAAGGCCAACTAATAAAACTGGGAACTGACTCAGCAACTTTGTAAACTGAGTCAGAAAACTGGTGACGTCCTGTATAAATTAAAATAACGCGTGGCCATGCCTTATTAACACGTGGGAATGAGATCCTAATGCGTGGCCACGACTTAATCATCTCATTCCCATGCCTTATTAAGTCGTGGCCACACATTAGGGTCTCATTTCCACGCGTTAATAAGGCCACGCAGGATGTCACCAGCGGGGCTCCGTACAGTCCAAACCAAGGGTTATGCTTTTGTTGCACTGTGTAGATCTGATCCGTCAGCTTTGGTTCTTCGCTGCAGTTTATCGAGCGCACTAAAGAACTCTGCATGGCACATCTGCGTCTCGCTGCTGATAGCAGAGCTGTGACTGTGATGGAACAAAGCCATAGCTGATCCAGCAAAGACGCTTTTTGTGGGTCACTCAGCTGATAGATCTCAGTGTACTTTTATTTGATTGGTTGCTGCATTGATAACAAATGAAGCGGCTGAGATTTCACACTGCATGACTAGCGTCCCGTCCCAAACCACATACTAGCTCACCAAATAGTGTGTCAAAATAGTGCTTATCCCATTACAAGTGCACTCATGAGTGCAGTGGGTGAAGTACAGGAGTGTGTGGTTTGGGACGTGGCATCAGATCAGCCAGTGAGACGCAATCAACAGCTGCTCTGCTGAGCTGCTCATTAAACACCTCCAAGAGGAAGACTGGGGGGTTTGATGATGAAGGAGCTTTCACTGAGGTAAATTTATTTATTTATTAAGGTGAATTAATGTATTTTTTGAGGTACATTAATGCATTTATTGACCAGCTAAACCATCAAACTCAAATGAAAACATACCTGTGATGGTCAACCAGTTGTTGGTCTACCAACTTAACCAGTTTGAGCTGAATTCCATGCTGGTCTAAGATGGATTAGGCTGGACTATGGTGGACTTGTTCTGGTATCCAAAACACAGCACATGCTGGTTTTGCTGGTTCATCTAGCAGGGAGGGCACTAAGTGACAGGTGGAATGATTGATTGATTGATTGACGGGCTGATCGATGGTGTCGGCGGGTCTCTCCTCTCTCGCTCCGCCGGTCAGACAGTGTCAGCATTTCATGGCGCTGATCCGTGTTGAAATGAAGAGAGTCAGATCAGATTATGTGCGAGTGGAGAGCCGACGGTGACGCGGTGCTCTCTGGTTCTCCACCACGTTCTGCAGCGAGAACTGCGCTCTCACTCCTACTGAACTCCTGTAGGACTAGACTGTGGAGGAGAAATAATAAAGATGGTTCTTTAAGGGTCTCCTTAGTAAAGACAGTGGCTCTATTTAGAACCATGAAGCATTTCATGGATAAATGGTTCGTTGCATGGTGAAAATGGTTCTGTAAAGCACCAAAGAGGGTTCTGCTTGACATCATAACTATACCAGAACCCTCCTTCGTGCTATACAGAACCATTTAAAAAAAGGTTCTGTGAAGAATTATCTACATCACGTTCTCCATCACTCTGAAGAACCATTTCTCCATGCAGAGAACCATGTAATCATGCAAAGGGTTCTTTAAGTTCTCATACAGGATATCGACATCTGTACATGCCATATATACAAGAAACAGTCACATTCAGCTGGAGCTTAAACAAATCACGTCTGCAGTTCTGTTTGGAATGTAATCCTACAGGAACCTTTAGAACCAGCAGCGATTCAGAACCGTCCTGCACTTTATCAGACACATTATAATTCATCTTAATGGACGCGCCGTGGACACTAGTTAGCAATTACTGAGCTTAAAATAGACACAGCAACACAGACACGTTCAGCTGTGGAGAAATGATTTCATGGTTTATTGTGTGTTAAAAGATTAAACTGTCGGTTTGAGCTGCATCTCAGGGTCTGCATGGCCACAGCTGGGAAGCACAACGTGGGTGTTTCTAATAAAGTGGCCAGTGAGTGGAAGCACAAGGTGGGTGTTTCTAATAAATTGGCCAGTGAGTGGAAGCACAGGGTGGCTGTTTCTAATAAAGTGGCCAGTGAGTGGAGGCACAAGGTGGGTGTTTCTAATAAAGTGGCCAGTTAGTGGAAGTACAAGGTGGGTGTTTCTAATAAAGTGGCCAGACAGTGGAAGCACAAGGTGGGTGTTTCTAATAAAGTGGCCAGTGAGTGGAAGCACAAGGTGGGTGTTTCTAATAAAGTGGCCAGACAGTGGAAGCACAAGGTGGGTGTTTCTAATAAAGTGGCCAGTGAGTGGAAGCACAGGGTGGGTGTTTCTAATAAAGTGGCCAGTTAGTGGAAGCACAAGGGGGTGTTTCTAATAAAGTGGCCAGTGAGTGGAAGCACAAGGTGGGTGCTTCTAATGAAGTGGGCGGTGAGTGAATGTAGATCTACACGATGAGCTGACTGTAGTTAATCTGGGTTAAGGGTGCAGAGCTGAGTCAGGTTAGTGTAGGTGTGGGTGGCTCTGTGTGGAGTGTGACGGATTAGAGGTGGCTGTGTGTGGAGTGTGAGGGTGAAAACGCTGAACACTACTGACACACACGATCTAGGACAGCTGTCAAGAGGAGCAACAGCTCACCACACACACACACACACGCACACACACACACACACACACTCACACACTCTTCCTTTTAACATAATGAATCTTTATTTACATCTTTATTAATTGTTTTTTGCAAGAAGTAATGCTTATTTTTATTATATGCACCTACATCAAAACCTGATATGGCCATATATGCACATATTTCATAAAGGACCTAGCATGTAATTGGAAACATATATGCATACATATAAATATATATATATAGTGTACTTACTTGTAAGCATGAAATATAGTACATATATGCATAATAGACAGATCATACATACATCCCTGTAGAGTTGTAATTGTCTCTATTTTATCTGTTTGCATTAAAATAACATTGGAATATGTCAGGGAATAATATTTCATGAGTAATATGAGTACCTAATCTATGCCACCCACATATGAGTATTGTTTAGTGGTATACAGTACCTCACTAAAGTTAGTGCACCCCTCACATTTCTGCAGGTATGTTATTCTGTCTTCTGATGGGACGTCACTGTAGAACTGAAGCTCTGATATAAGTTAAAGTGGTCAGTGTGCAGCTCAGACCACACGCCGCACAACGCATCACCTCGGTCTGCATCGCCCTCCCATCCCAGAAGGAAGCCTTTAGTGAGATACTGTATATTGTGACAAATGCATTACGCACATATGTTGGTACAACCCTAGTTCCAGGAAAGTTGGCACGGTTTGTGAAATGCTAATAAAAACAGGAAGATTTCAGGTGAGCTCGAGCCCAGAGAAGTCGGCGGTGTTTCTGGACGTTGTTAATATGTGACTTCCACTGTGCAGAGTACAGGCTTAACCTGGATTTGTGGATGCCACGACGGACGGTGTTTCTCGAGCCCATGTGCTGATCTCCATTACGGAAACGTGCAAGGTGATGTCTAAGGGGTCGAACGTCATAGGTATTCAGCTGTGGTTCTGGCCTGGGAGTTTGCAGTGAGCAGCCTCAGCTGAGTGAAGTGGTCTGGACAGGGTTTGACGCTTCAGCAGGCCAGTAATAGCTATTAAGAGCTTTAAATGTCATATGTGGACTGAATGTCAGGTGTGTGATGAGGGAGGTATCAACTATCAGCCTTATCATTATTAAAATATCACTACTCAGAGGCTTCAGTGGCAGCATGACAGATAATAAGGATATTGGATATCGCTCATGGGACTTTAGCTGTTTTAATTGAAATCTTTGTGCTGCTTCAGTGCTGAATTATTTATTTATTACTGTCTCTCTGAAAGAAAATGGTGTCATAAATCCTCTAAACACCCTGAATGTCAAAGTGAGGGGGAGAAGGAGAAATGAATGATGGGAAGGTTTGAGGGTGTGCAGTCGTTTTACAGCACCATCTGGACTCCGGAACACGGCGACTCACGCCGAGCTCTCAGAACACAGCTGTAGACCGAAATTCCAGATCTGACACCAAAGAATTTATGTAGAGGTGTCCTACATTTAACTCCGACATCCAGCTGGAGCGGAAAGAGCTTTCAGAGAGACAGACCTGCTGTTCAGTTACTGACACCTAGGTTGTGCTTCCACTAACTGGCCACTTTATTAGAAACACCCACCTTGTGCTTCAACTAACTGGCCACTTTATTAGAAACACCCACCTTGTGCTAGGAGTGGCAGTGCGATTAGAAACTAGATGATCTACAGTCTCTCACTAAACCCCAGCAGGGTGGAGGTGCTGCAGAGGGGCCAGAGGGCGTGTGCTGTGCATTATTTAACTGTCTGTCCTGCATTTCAGGTCATATTTATCTTCATCCCTCTGACGGGAATCAGTCAGCGTAAAGCTCAGATGTCTCTCCTGCAGCTCTGGCTGTGTGGTGATGAGATTATAATCCCCCGAGCCGCTCGTCACCAACTCCTGTCCGTCTGAGTGCTGGTGGTGATGATATCATGGCCTTTGATTTGCATGGATTTCGCTTATTGCTTTTCTGTTCCTCTGTATTCCACCACCATCACCTTCACCATCACCTTCATCATCACCTTCACCATCACCATCACCATCACCTTCGCCATCACCATCACCTTCACCTTCACCATCACCTTCACCGTCATCATCACCGTCACCATCACCATCACCTTCACCGTCACCTTCACTGTCACCATCACCATCATATTTAAAGGGGGACTCTGGTTGTATCTGAATGTAAACAGTGGCCAGTCTTTTGAAGGGATTAGTGTGGATGCAGAGACTTTTCCGGAAAGTCTGATGTTTAGCTGTCAGGTCTGTTGTGTGTCATTTCCTCCTGGTTATCTAGTACCCTGGGGTCAGAGCAGCGGGGAAGAACATTACAGAAATGTGCCTCTATTAACTCTGCTCACTGTGAGATGTTCTGCTGGGGTTTGTTTGTGAGGAATATTCCTGGAGGCCTGAACTTCCCAGCGTGTGGCTCGGAATGGTGCGGCTAATTTCAGAGCGCTGTCACAGAACCCAGCGCTTACACCGCTGACCGAGAACATCCGCCAAGAACGGCTTCCAAAAATAAACCCACCATTCTAATCGAACGCGTTTAATGACGCTGTGAGTCACTGTCACCCCCCATCGCACCTCCAATCGCTCTGCTGGAGCTACGAGGCTAATGCAGCTGTAAGGTAGTGGAAGCTTATACTCCACCCGTTAGCGCGGTGCTAACTGCAGGCCTAAATCATCTCACCTGCCTCAGACGCCTTATTTGAATTTTCCATTCCGCCTTAAATTGTGCAGCAGATACATTCTGGCGCCTTAGTATACACATAAGAAGCTGGCTGCACCGTTTAAGGTGGAACGGAAAATTGGATTGTGAAGCTGGTGCCAGAATGTAACTGCTGCACCATTTAAGGTGGAACGGAAAATTGGATTGTGAAGCTGGTGCCAGAATGTAACTGCGGCACCATTTAAGGTGGAACGGAAAATTGGATTGTGAAACTGGTGCCAGAATGTAACCAATGCACCATTTTAAGGTGGAATGGAAAATATGATTGTGGAGATGGGGTCAAAATGTAATTACTGCACCATTTAAGGTTGAATGGAAAATTGGATTGTTTGTATCTGCACCATTTAAGGTGGACCGTTTAAGGTGGACTGGAAAATTTGATTGTGAAGCCGGTGCCAGAATGTAACTGCTGCACCATTTAATGTGGAACTGAAAGGTGGAATTGAATTTTTGATTGAGAAGCCAACTTCACAGCTATGGCAGATGTATAATGACTTAAGCATGCAGTTACATGCCTTACATAACATTAGCCTTGTAGCTCCGGTGCTAAAACTAAAGACAATAAACACGTTTCGGCTGATTGACTGCATTTGCAGTAAGGATGTCCGGGGTTGGGTGCGGGGTGATATTTCTCCAAACGGTTCCTCATAAACTATCAGGGAGTAAAAATAGCGATGATGAGGTGAAGAGCAGTGGACGGTAAAGGTCATGTTGAGATGAATGCTGGGATGAATGTTCTGGGTTTTTGGCAGGAGTCCAGTGGTTCTGGATAAGCTCCTGTCCTTCGGTTCTAATTAACACAGTCTTTAAACTCCTGAGTGACATAAAATCACGTCAGTGCCTTTCTTTCTTTTTTTCTTCTCTCTCTTTCTACTTCTCAGCCTCACTGGGATCAGTGTTCACTTTATTGCGAGGGGTTATGAGTTG
>NC_051214.1:981378-1003878 GCF_015220715.1 Pygocentrus nattereri
CTAAAGGATTGCTCTGTTAGCTGTACTGACTGCAGCGCTGGCTGGAGTCAGGTTTCCATGGCAATCCAGGAAGGTTTTTTTTAAGTATTAACACCCACACACTAAATATTGCTAAAATGTTTCAGAGGATAAAGAGAAAGCTTTTCCACGGATGAGCACGGTGACCTTGCATGTGTTGGTTTCTGACACAGAGCTGGAGAAAGAGGAGAAGTTAATGGAGGCTCATTCAGGCTCCCTCAGCATGGCTGAACTCTCCCTGTGACTCTGAGCGCTTCAGAAAAGCGATGTTAACACAACGTTTCACACTTCACCCCTCACAGCACACCACGGCCACTTTATCAGAAACCCCTGTCCTGCAGCTCCACCTCGCTGGGGTTTAGCTACAGACTGTAGAACATCTTCTGACACACAGTTTGTGTTAGTCCTTAGTCAACGGTCAGTACAAGGTGGGTGTTTCTAATAAAGTGGCCAGTTAGTGGAAGCACAAGGTTGGTGTTTCTAATAAAGTGGCCAGTTAGTGGAAGCACAAGGTGGGTGTTTCTAATAAAGTGGCCAGTTAGTGGAAGTACAAGGTGGGTGTTTCTAATAAAGTGGCCAGTTAGTGGAAGCACAAGGTGGGTGTTTCTAATAAAGTGGCCAGTTAGTGGAAGTACAAGGTGGGTGTTTCTAATAAAGTGGCCAGTGAGTGGAAGCACAAGGTTGGTGTTTCTAATAAAGTGGCCAGTGAGTGGAAGCACAAGGTTGGTGTTTCTAATAAAGTGGCCAGTTAGTGGAAGTACAAGGTGGGTGTTTCTAATAAAGTGGCCAGTTAGTGGAAGCACAAGGTCACTGTTTCTAATAAAGTGGCCAGTTAGTGGCAGCACAAGGTCACTGTTTCTAATAAAGTGGCCAGTTAGTGCGAAAGAGAGCGATATTTTAAAACAGTGTGAATGGCGGAGAATGTTCTAGAGCCTGGAGTGACCGGAGAACGATGAGCGTTCTGGGCTTGTGGGATAAACTGCGTCTGCCTCACCGTGATGGACGCAGCCTGAGGAACCTGAGTGTTCTGAAATACACACATATATACATAATGAAATGTCATTTTTCCAGTAATTTGTTTTTCCCACTCTCGGCTCAGGGTTTCCTCGCTGGAGAAGCCAGTATGTGGAGTTAATTAGCTAAATTGAGCCATTAACTGTGGAGGTTCTGATTTCCCTCTGCGGTTCCTCAGTTCCTCTGGCAGATCCGGTTCCGTCGAGTTTTTCTCATTTGCGGAGAAACGCTATTAACCGGCTCATTCCGCGGAGCGTCAGAGCGGTGAAGAGTGACACACTCATTTCACCACCATCCCTCCCTCTTTTCTCACTCCCTACACCCCCCACCCCTCCATCCATCCGTCCCTCTGAGAGCAGAGCGAGCGCTGACAGCCTGCATTACACGCCAACACACAGAGGGCCTGAGCTCCATTCAGGCTGACACCTCCTCCATCCCACTCAAATCCAATTCCCCCAGTGCCCCCGCCCCCCTCCCCCCACGCCCCCCAACAGGTTTGGTATCTGCTATTTGCTTCTTTAACTTCAGTGCTGGGGCCGTGAGGCTAATGTAGCTAACAAGTAACTGAGCCTTATACCCAATTATACAGCAGTTAGCATGGAGGCCTCAGTCATAACTCCGAGTGCGTGGAGATGGTCAGGTTCTCTGACTGACTCGATCATGTGACTCTGAATGACTCGCTGTTGTCTATACGCATGGACTAACGGCATTAGCACAGCTGAACACAGTAGCAGTCGGGTACCGGGGTAACTTTGGTTGCTTCTCACGAGGGGACGGAGAGATGGGGAAAGGTGGACAGGCAGTGGGAGACTGACAGAGCACCTGAGGGCTGTTCAGGTCTTTTTGGAGGCACAGTGGCATCTTGACACACAGTAGCCACTCTTTCTGCAGCTGGAATGGAAGACTGAAGAAGCTCTTTGTGATCTGATCTGCAGAGTGGACACGTCCGCAACACGTCCGCAACACAGACACAACACAGACACAACACGTCCGCAACACAGACACAACACAACACGTCCGCAACACGTCCGCAACACAGACACAACACAGGCACAACACGTCCGCAACACAGACACAACACAGGCACAACACGTCCGCAACACGTCCGCAACACAGACACAACACAGACGCAACACGTCCGCAACACGTCCGCAACACAGACACAACACAGACGCAACACGTCCGCAACACGTCCGCAACACAGACACAACACAGGCACAACACGTCCGCAACACAGACACAACACAACACGTCCGCAACACGTCCGCAACACAGACACAACACAGGCACAACACGTCCGCAACACAGACACAACACAGGCACAACACGTCCGCAACACGTCCGCAACACAGACACAACACAGACGCAACACGTCCGCAACACGTCCGCAACACAGACACAACACAGACGCAACACGTCCGCAACACAGACACAACACAGGCACAACACGTCCGCAACACGTCCGCAACACGTCCACAACACATCCGCAACACGTCCGCAACACAGACACAACACAACACGTCCGCAACACGTCCGCAACACAGACACAACACAACACGTCCGCAACACGTCCACAACACATCCGCAACACGTCCGCAACACAGACACAACACAACACGTCCGCAACACGTCCGCAACACAGACACAACACAACACGTCCGCAACACGTCCACAACACATCCGCAACACGTCCGCAACACAGACACAACACAACACGTCCGCAACACGTCCACAACACATCCGCAACACGTCCGCAACACAGACACAACACAACACGTCCGCAACACGTCCACAACAAATCCGCAACACGTCCGCAACACAGACACAACACAACACGTCCGCAACACGTCCGCAACACGTCCACAACACAGACACAACATGTCCGCAACACAGACACAACACGAAAAATCATGTGAAATATGATACGAGACTTATTGCTTATGTTTCCGAGTCTATATGGTTAAATATTTTGATCTGATATAAAGAAAAACTCATGTTGCGAAACGAAACCTCGGCTGATGGCGTGTAGCTGTTACTCAGCATTGCCATATCACGACAGCCGTGGCTAGCCTAACTCAGCGACTGTCTTCTAGGTTCTCAAGGGTGCCGTGCATAAGGAGGTGTGTTAAAGTGTTAACCGTTTTTTTGAAAGTCGCTTTTCTTTATAATATTAGCTGAATGTTACGGTGAAATCATCAGAACGATGAAGTGTAGCATCACGCTAACGATGCCAAAATCACCCTCCCCACAAATAGAAAGCACCGTTCCGGCGTTCCTCAAACATCAGCTCATTTTGAGCCTTTTAGGGATAAAATGCCGCAACATTCTGCCGTATTGTTTCACAGAGACTCTGGAGCTCCTCCAAGACAAGCTCCAGTAAGTTTAATTGGAAACTGAAGGCTGGAGTAATTTCCTACTGCGCCAGCTGGATGACTCCCTATTTCACTCAAACACACGTAAACATACACGACCAGGTACACGTCCAGATCTTCACACACACACACACATCATTATATATATATAGGCCGTAGTGTGATGCATATGAAGATGTAAATAGCATTTTCACTACCGGCGGACCATTTCGCCGATGACTCGCGGCGTGTAAAGGTTCATCTGCAGGTGAAAGCAGATGGGCGCTCCAGCCTAACGAACCGTCTCTATTTCTCTGTTCAGCGTCCTGCCATGGACTCCCTGCTCTGCCAGACGGCCGGTCCTGGTTTTCGTGTGAAGAACTGGAAATGTTAGTGCAACCAGAGCAGCTGGATTGGCGGAGCGACTGACGTCGAGTGTGAAGTGTAAATTTAGTCGCACTAAATGTTTTGAAAGCACTTTAAGCCGTTTTTATTTACGCTGGTGTTTCTTTTAGCCGTTAACATTTAGCTGAGCTATTTTTATCCCTGCATTTATAACATTTATTTTAGCCGCTCTTATTTATGCTGGCTTTTGTTTAGCACACGGCTCCGGTATTCGTCCGAGAGGCACTCGTAAATTTAGGCCTTTCTGTCTTTCCGCGCTGTGGGAGTAAACCGAAGCCATCATGCTGCCCGTTGTTGGCGTAGAGGCCGTTTCTGCTTCTGCAGGCCCGGCGATGACGGCAGCGGCTGGACCGGCTGCTCTTGTGTTTGTCTTCCTGAAGAGGAGCAGCCGGGACTCGGAATGCACTTTTTGGTGTAGTGGCGTTCGCTGCACTGCCAGGAGGACGCTTCTCTCCTCACTGCTGAAAAAGCAGAAGGCTGCCCCAGGACTCGGACTGTGGTTATTAATAGATGGAGCAGCAAGCCCCATTCACTCTATTAGAAACGCCCAGGTTCCGCTTCCACCCACTGGCCACTCTATTAGAAACGCCCAGCTTCCGCTTCCACCCACTGGCCACTCTATTAGAAACGCCCAGCTTCCGCTTCCACTCACTGGCCACTCTATTAGAAACGACCAGCTTCCGCTTCCACTCACTGGCCACTCTATTAGAAACGCCCAGCTTCCGCTTCCACTCACTGGCCACTCTATTAGAAACGCCCAGCTTCCGCTTCCACTCACTGGACACTCTATTAGAAACGCCCAGCTTCCGCTTCCACCCACTGGCCACTCTATTAGAAACGCCCAGCTTCCGCTTCCACCCACTGGCCACTCTATTAGAAACGCCCAGCTTCCGCTTCCACTCACTGGCCACTTTATTAGAAATGCCCAGCTTCCGCTTCCACCCACTGGCCACTCTATTAGAAACACCCAACTTCCGCTTCCACTCACTGGCCACTCTATTAGAAGCGCCCAGCTTCCGCTTCCACTCACTGGACACTCTATTAGAAACGCCCAGCTTCCGCTTCCACTCACTGGCCACTCTATTAGAAACGCCCAGCTTCCGCTTCCACTCACTGGCCACTCTATTAGAAACGCCCAGCTTCCGCTTCCACCCACTGGCCACTCTATTAGAAACGCCCAGCTTCCGCTTCCACCCACTGGCCACTCTATTAGAAACGCCCAGCTTCCGCTTCCACCCACTGGCCACTCTATTAGAAACGCCCAGCTTCCGCTTCCACTCATTGGCCACTCTATTAGAAACGCCCAGCTTCCGCTTCCACTCACTGGCCACTCTATTAGAAACGCCCAGCTTCCGCTTCCACCCACTGGCCACTCTATTAGAAACGCCCAGCTTCCGCTTCCACCCACTGGCCACTCTATTAGAAACGCCCAGCTTCCGCTTCCACTCACTGGCCACTTTATTAGAAATGCCCAGCTTCCGCTTCCACCCACTGGCCACTCTATTAGAAACACCCAACTTCCGCTTCCACTCACTGGCCACTCTATTAGAAGCGCCCAGCTTCTGCTTCCACTCACTGGCCACTCTATTAGAAACGCCCAGCTTCCGCTTCCACTCACTGGCCACTCTATTAGAAACGCCCAGCTTCCGCTTCCACTCACTGGCCACTCTATTAGAAACGCCCAGCTTCCGCTTCCACTCACTGGCCACTCTATTAGAAACGACCAGCTTCCGCTTCCACTCACTGGCCACTCTATTAGAAACGCCCAGCTTCCGCTTCCACTCACTGGCCACTCTATTAGAAACGCCCAGCTTCCGCTTCCACCCACTGGCCACTCTATTAGAAACGCCCAGCTTCCGCTTCCACCCACTGGCCACTCTATTAGAAACGCCCAGCTTCCGCTTCCACTCACTGGCCACTTTATTAGAAATGCCCAGCTTCCGCTTCCACCCACTGGCCACTCTATTAGAAACACCCAACTTCCGCTTCCACTCACTGGCCACTCTATTAGAAGCGCCCAGCTTCCGCTTCCACTCACTGGCCACTCTATTAGAAACGCCCAGCTTCCGCTTCCACTCACTGGCCACTCTATTAGAAACGCCCAGCTTCCGCTTCCACTCACTGGCCACTCTATTAGAAGCGCCCAGCTTCCGCTTCCACTCATTGGCCACTCTATTAGAAACGCCCAGCTTCCGCTTCCACTCACTGGCCACTCTATTAGAAACGCCCAGCTTCCGCTTCCACTCACTGGCCACTCTATTAGAAACGCCCAGCTTCCGCTTCCACTCACTGGCCACTCTATTAGAAATGCCCAGCTTCCGCTTCCACTCACTGGCCACTTTATTCGCAACACCCAGCTTCCGCTTCCACCCACTGGCCACTCTATTAGAAGCGCCCAGCTTCCGCTTCCACTCACTGGCCACTTTATTCGCAACACCCAGCTTCCGCTTCCACTCACTGGCCACTCTATTAGAAACGCCCAGCTTCCGCTTCCACTCACTGGCCACTTTATTAGAAACACCCAGCTTCCGCTTCCACTCACTGGCCACTTTATTAGAAACACCCACCTTGTGCTTCCACTCACTGGACACTCAATTAGAAACGCCCAGCTTCCGCTTCCACTCACTGGCCACTCTATTAGAAATGCCCAGCTTCCGCTTCCACTCATTGGCCACTTTATTAGAAACGCCCAGCTTCCGCTTCCACTCACTGGCCACTTTATTAGAAACACCCACCTTGTGCTTCCACTCACTGGACAGTTAATTAGAAACACCCACCTTGTGCTTCCACTCACTGGCCACTTTATTAGAAACACCCACCTTGTGCTTCCACTCACTGGCCACTTTATTAGAAACACCCACCTTGTGCTTTAACTAACTGGACACTTTATTAGAAACACCCACCTTGTGCTTTAACTAACTGGTCACTCCTGTAAGAGTTTCTGAATGTTGCGTGTTTAGAGGGTCCGGCTATAAGAATTTTGCTCCCGGAAGCCATTGTTTTCTTTTCTCTGCCGAAATGAGAAGAGGCAGCAGTGCCTTCCTCTCACGGTCTCCCAGCGGAGCAGCACCTGCCCCGGGGCAGGAGGGAAGCGGGAGGAACCGTGAAGCCTCAGCAGCGTCTTGCTGTAGCTCTGCTTACTGAAAGCAGAAAAACTCTTTCCTTCTTCCTTTCTTTGCTGCCCGAGCGTCCTTAACCCTGCCAGCTTTCTTTATTTATTTCACTATTTATCAGATTTATGAACAGCAAAAGCCAACTGAGTTCAAGGTCTCGTTTTATGAAGACCCGGTTTCCATATCAACAACAGCGAAAAACACTTTGTGTAAGTTGCGCAGAACCACAGAACCGAGCACATGCCACCCGTGCAGCGTCTGTGCAGAGAAATCAGAGAACATACAGCAGATACTGGGCTGTAATCTATAGCTGGCATGAAGACTGAGATGTTTTCCAGCTTTAGGCTGCAGGAGGGATGTGCAGAGCATCTTTATCAGAACTGTTCCAGCAGGCTCGGCCTATACAGCCAGAACCGGCACATAAAAAGGAAAAAATCCATAATCCGTAAAAAGAAGCAGGCAATCGAAGCAGTAAACAGACAACACTGCAGCCAGCAACACAACCTGGAACCTGCAACACTATTATATATATACATATATATAGTAGTGCCGGTAATGGCTTTAGTACCAGCAATTAGTACTGGTTTAGGTTCTCGTAATGGTGGAACCGATATTTCTACCTGTATTTGTATTGCTCTGGATATCAACTTAGTATAGATGTACATACACTGTAAAAAAAGATGGTTCTTCAAGGGTTCTTTACTAAAGCAAATGATTCTACTGTATAATGGAACCATGAACACTCAAAGAACCATTTGCATGATTAGCTGGTTCTTCGCATGGTAAAATGGTTCTTCAGATGATTCTTTAAATGTATAGCATCAATAAGGGTTCTGTTATTGTTAGGATGTCAAGCTCATCACAACAGAAGAATATGTTTTGGTGCTGAATAGAACATGTACAGCACATTCTCCATCAGTCTGAAGAACCTTTTCACCATGCAAAGAACCATTTACGCATGAAACAGCTTGGTAAAGAACTCTTGGTTCTAAATATTCTTAAATGGTTCTTTGCATAGTGAAATCATTCTTTAGATTGGTGGGGAATGTGTTGTACATGGTTCTATATAGAAACTTTTAAAAAATGGTTCTATATAGCAGTTTGGAACAATAGGAGAACGCTTTTTTGGTGCAATATAGAACCACAAACAACACATTCTCCATCAGTCTGAAGAACCATTTCACCATGGAAAGAACCATCTAATCATGCAAATGGTTCTTTGAGTGTTCATGGTTCTGTATTGTTCTGATACTGGTACTGGTGCTAGTACTGGTATTGGTATGCTACTGGTATTTGTATTGTATTGATAGCAATGTTAATCGTGTTGGTATGAGTTCTGATACTGGTGCTGGTGCTAGCATTGCTACAGGTACTGGTATTTGTATTGGTGTCAGTACTGATACTGGTATTGGTGCTGCTGGTTCTGGTACTAATGCACACAGTGCTGCTGGGACAGTGGCTGTGTCTGCAGTGGCGCTGATATTGACCTCTTCTCTTGTTTATATATATAATTTCTTATATATAAATGTGCGGCTCCAGCTTTCAGACCATGACCTTCTGTAATTCTTCTGTTTATGTTATTGATTATCGTCCCTCCTCATCCAGTCCAGACGTGCAGATGTTTGATGGTGATGTTGCCTTTGGGAAAGACATTTCTTCCTGTCTTTTTTCCTAAACAGAGGCCAAAGAAACACAGGCAAGTAAAGAGACAGACAGAGAGACAGACAGACAGACAGACAGACAGACAGACAGACAGGTGTCCCCCAGGTGCCATTTTACCTCAAACACAATCTGCTGTGATTTCTGAAACACTGAGCGTGAGACTCCGGAGTGTCTGTGCTGCGCGGCTTGAGGTGTTTATTGGAATTAGACAGGCGTTGAGAAGAGCTGAGAGAGCGAGCAATAAACAACAGCTCAAACACAGAGAGAGAGAGAGAGAGAGAGAGAGAGAGAGAGAGAGAGACAGAGAGAGAGAGAGAGAGAGAGAGAGAGGGGATAAGATTGGGTTATGGTTGGAGTATAGTTGGGTTATGGCTGGGTTATGGTTGGAGTATGATTGGGTTATGGTTGGAGTATAGTTGGGTTATGGCTGGGTTATGGTTGGAGTATGATTGGGTTTTGGTTGGAGTATAGTTGGGTTATGGCTGGGTTATGGTTGGAGTATGATTGGGTTATGGTTGGAGTATAGTTGGGTTATGGCTGGGTTATGGTTGGAGTATGATTGGGTTATGGTTGGAGTATAGTTGGGTTATGGCTGGGTTATGGTTGGAGTATGATTGGGTTATGGTTGAGGTATGATTGAGTGAAGGTTGGATTATAGTTGGGTTATGGTTGAGGTATGATTGGGTTATGGTTGGGTTATGGTTGGATTATAGTTGGATTATGGCTGGGTTATGGTTGGACAATGAATGGGTTATGGTTGGAGTATAGTTGGGTTATGGCTGGGTTATGGTTGGACAATGAATGGGTTATGGTTGGAGTATAGTTGGGTTATGGCTGGGTTATGGTTGGACAATGAATGGGTTATGGTTGGAGTATAGTTGGGTTATGGCTGGGTTATGGTTGGACAATGAATGGGTTATGGTTGGAGTATAGTTGGGTTATGGCTGGGTTATGGTTGGAGTATGATTGGGTTATGGTTGAGGTATGACTGAGTGAAGGTTGGATTCTGGTTGGCTTATTGCTGGGTTCTGGGATGATTGTGGCAGGGTTTTGTCAGGATTATGGTTGGATTACGGTTGCTTTTGGACTTATGGCTGGGTTATGGTAGGGCTATGTTAAGGTTATGGTACTGCTACACTCTTTAAAAAGATGGTTCTTTAGATATTGATGGAGAACGTGCTATACAGAACCTTTTTAGAAAAGATTTCTATACTGCACAAAAAGGGCTCAGCTATTATAAGAAGCTTGACATCATAACTAGAAGAACCCTTTTTGATGCTCTATAGCGGGTTCTCCATCAAGCACTTTTTAACTGCTGACCTGATTCACAGACCAGCCCATGTATGCTCATATACTCAGACAGTCCACTCTAAATGGATATGTGTGACAGTGTTCAGCTGCTGCCATTTACAGCTGCTCCTATTTCTGTCAGTGCACCTATAATTATTTTAATATGCCATTCAGAACTCTCTCTCTCTATTTCCAGCAGTGCACCGTTACCTTCTTCATTATCTCTGCTTCCTGTCCGCCTCTCTCTGTAGTCTGAACTAACGCTGACAGCTTCGTTACGCGTAATGATACGAACGTTCGTGTCCGTGTGCCAGACGTCCGTTTCCTATAAACAAACAGCGGTTAATAGCCAGGTGTCATTAACGGTGGAGCAGGACTCTCTGGTGCTGGACGCTTTCATGAGGTGTAATGATCTGATTGGCTGGATCGGTCCAGGAGGCCACTGGTGTATAAACAGCACTCACGGCTCTCTGAGCTCCTTGCTTTCTGTCTGTTGCGTGGATCTCAGCGCTTCGGAAAACTAGTGCAATTCAAGCTTGTTGTCATTTTTTTTTCATCAAAAATAAAGATGAACAACATCAACTAACACAGGGTTTCACTAACACAGGGTTTCACTAACACAGGCCCACTACCCTGCACCTTTTAGAGTTTCCCTGCTCAGAACACACCTGATCCAACTGATCAGCTCATTAAGAGCTAATTACTCAGTTAAAGTGGGAGTGTTAAAGCAGAACAAGCCCAAAAATGTGCAGGACAGTGGGCCTCCAGGACCAGGGCTGAGAAACACTGAACTAACATAAGTGTCAAACTCAGTTCCAGGCAGGTCACAGCTCTGTAGAGCTTAGTGCTTTCCCTCTTCTGACAGTCTGAATTCAACACAGGGCCTAGATAATTAGTTAATGGGTTGAAACGTATCGACGAAAGTTGATTTTTTTTTTAAAATCTAATTTAATTGTGACCAACTCCACCTGTTAGCAAGGCCTCCCCATCCACAAGCTACCGAGCTGAGAAACTTGAGAAGCTAGCACAAGCTTCCTCCCTGCTGAAAGCTCATAAAAACCATTAAGTGTTCCTGTCAGTTCCTGATGGTTTTGTAACGTTTTGCCTTTTTAATGGGTTAATATCACAGTGTAAAGGGTCCTAATGTTTTAACAGGTGACCAGTAACTGATTCTAAATGCATTTGAGGGTTTCCTAATGGGATCTAAAGGTGTTCTACAGGTAGCTAGTGGTCTCTATTACAAACCATTAAGTGACATGTGTCAGGCTCCAGTCCTCACAGGCCAAAACTCTGCAGACTTCAGCACACTGCCTCATTAAAAACACCTGATTCAGCTCATCAGCTAATAAAGGCCTTCATGAACTGAATTCAGAGTAGTAGATGAGGGTAAACGCTGACCTCCGCAGCACTTTGGACTGGAAAGTCCCCAGACTGACGTTAAACCAATTCCCATCAGGAAGCACAACCATTAGGTTTTAATCCAACCCTCTTTCATCAGGGCTCTGAGACATGTGACGCTCCACCACATCTTTACAGACTACTAACACAACTTCATTGAGTAGCATCACTATGAATGATGGGGGGAGAGGAAGGACCATCCTGCCCAACCAGAGAGAGAGAGAGAGAGAGACAGCTGTGGCATCGCTGGGGTTCAATCTCACAATCTCCCAGTTACATCGCCAATTAGACCAAGGGTGTCTTACTCAGTCCTTTCTGGGTCACAGCTCTGCAGACTACGCCCTCTTCAGACAAGCACAGTCACAACACTGTTAAACACTGTTCCATCAAATACACATGGAGATTCACTCGAAAGAGGCCCCGAATATTCTGTAGTAACTCTCTCTGGGATGAATCAGTCTGAGCGAACCAATGTGCAATGAGCTCCTCAGTATCTGGAGCTTTGAAAAAGCCTGGATGCCCCTGCGTCAGAGCGATGAGGTCGGCGCCGGACAGCCGTCGCCATGGTAAACCTCTCTAATGCTTGCTGATACGTTCAGGAACATGGAACGCCGTGTTGAAATGTGTCTGGCAGAAAATGGAGATCAAATCCAGCATCGCATGTAACACAACCGATTACACACACGACGAGGTATGTAGCAGATGTTTTTGCTTCAGATTGCTTCGTCTTAACGGGAGTTACAGCAGAATATTTGGGGCCTCTTTCGAGTGAATCCCCATGTATTTTTGCAAAGTGTGAAAAAGGCCATAAATGTATTTGTTATATATATTTTTAATGCATCTGTTTGTATTAGTTATTCTGTGTGTGGAGTTGAGTGTAATGAAGGTTCCAGATGTAGCTAAACGTACCGACTCTGATCTGCACTGTGCTTCTGGAGATGTTCCTCCACTTTCAGATGGAGCTGATAAACATTCACACAGTTCTTTCTGTCTGAGTTCATATTTCACCACACAGTTTCAAATAAGTGTGTTTTAAAATATGATTGGCTGATATTCTGAAATATTCTGAAACACATTTTAGTCTTTGGACTGTATTTCAGTTCCGACTGCAGTGAGTTTGACATGTATTTCCAACGTATAAAAATACATCATATTTTTCCACATGGGAGCGACGCAGGTTTCCAGAGATAGAAGATCCTTGATCCTTTTTCGCTGTAGAACCTTATCTGGACTGTGTCGCTCCATGCTGGTGCAGACTGGTGAGACTGGTTATGGTTTCAGATCTTCAGACACGCAGCCAGAGAGGTGAAAAGAGCATAATAACTGTGGAATTATGAAGTTATATTTAAAAGTGCAGTAAAACGAAGGTAATGCCGGCCTCTGAGAGCTAAATCTACCAGTTCATTGAAGTGCCTCTGCTTATCGATTTGTCTCACCGCAGAGGGAAGATATGATTCATCTGTCGGCTGCAGGAACCTGCTCAAGAGTTTTCACACCTCATAAAAAAAGACAGAAAGCGGCGTAGCGCTTTTATCAGGAGTGTTTCTGACACCTCGGCTGCCTGACAGAGTCATCAGGATGGAGATTCTGATGGAACTTCACAGCGCCACCTCGACACCTCCAGAGCTTTCTGCTCTGTTTGGAACCTTCAGCGAGAATCTGCTCACCTATACCTTTCAGACTCCTCCTACAGATTCCACCGATTTACCCCCATAATTCCGAGCGGTTTCGTGTGAAGTGGTTCAGACGTCTTTACAGTGGTGGTGATGGGAACCAGGCATCTCCATGACTACAACACAGATATAGACACTTTATTTACCATCCAGAACCACCAGAGAACCTACACGAGTCTTCTGAGCTTAAGGACCATGTTATACATTTGAGACTTTATTTACATTATTAACCCTAACCCACAGGACGCTGTTGACTGGATGTTTTTGGTTCTCAGTCCAGCTGAGGTGTTTAAAAACGCCAGCAGCACTGCTGTGTCTCATCCACTCAGACCAGCGCAACACACACTAACACACCACCACCACGTCAGCGTTACTGCAGTGCTGAGAATGACCCACCACCCAAATAGTACCTGCTCTGTGGGGGTCCATGTGGGTCCTGACCACTGAAGAACAGGGTAACAGAGTATCAGAGAAACAGATGGACTACAGTCTGTAACTGTAGAACTACAGAGTGGAACTATACGGTCAGTGGAGCTGATAAACTGGACAGTGAGGCGGACTTAATGAAGTGGCTGGTTAGTGTATCCAACTGCTCAAGGTTCTGCCTTATTACACTGCTGGTGTTGGGGGCGGCTGTTGGACCTTGGCATGAATCTCAGACATCAACACGCTATAATTTGGAGTGACAGTCCTGTCGGACCACCCGCCGCTCTGTTACCATCACTCTAATAACTACTGATACAGTGCAGGACCGCAGGCTTCACAGCAAGAGTGTGTGGACATACCGTACAGACCACAGCCTTCGCACAGTGTACACAACTCTGCAAGTATCAGTTATTTATGCAGCGGTATGGCGGCTGTGACCGAAACTGACCTCTCTGCCTTTATTAGCGCGGCTCTATACATCAGGGAGCTATTTCATTTGCTAAACAGCTGTAAATGCATGTATCTGTACACGAGCTCTGATAGTGCGTCAGTATCAGCCAACTCAGAAATAAGCCGGCCTTAGTTTCCTGAGCAAGGCCCCTGTGAGCGTCACCAATGGTGACAATGGCAAAGAAACTTAGACTCCCTAAGAGCAAGAGGAAGAAACCTTTAGAGGAACCAAGACTCAAAAGGGGAACCCATCCTCCTCTGGACCACACCGGATAGCAAACATAAACGTAAGAGCGTGATGTGCCCTTTCCAATGGGCCCTGGATGGCTAGCCTTCAGGGAATCAAAGATATGGACCCCGAAATCTCACAAATTTTTATCCGACTTCGGCGCACCCTAGACGGCCTTGCCGAGACACACCCGTGGTGGAGGCCTGGAGAGCCAGAGAAGTTCAGAGAAAGCAAAAATAAGAGTAACTAATTCCGTTACAGGACTACAGGGCGTTATGCCCCCTCTCCCACCGCACACAACTTTTTATTGTAGGATTGCATTCTTAGCCTTCAGGGAACTGGAGATACGTTCCCTGGAATCTCGAACATTGGTATCCTACTTAGGCGCACCCTAGGTGGCCTTGCTGAGACGTTCAGCAGTGGTGGAGATCTGGAGAGGCAGAAAAATTTAAAGCCGTGAAAATAAGATGCACTAACTTCTTTACAGGATTACAGCGCGTTACACTCCCTGTCCAGCCACACAGGACTTTTAATTATAGCCTTTGGGAAACCAGAGGTAACAATATTTAATATCTGAAGATTGAAGCTCTGTAGATCAGTGTCGTCTGCAATGTATCTGACATGTATTTCAAATACTTTACTGGGAATGTGATCAGATACAGGTGTTTACGCGGCTATTATTATGATATTTAAAGGATTATTTCCAGGATTACCCACCTTGTTCAATTGGATAGAAATTGTGTAGAGAATGGCCTCAATCTAACTAGTCTACTCTGACTGAGGTGTTTACAGGGACATATTCTATTCCAATTGAGCTATTAGTCAGATTATTGACGGAGAGAAAGAGAGAGAGACAAAGAGGACGATAGAGGGGGAATAAGAGTGTGTGTGTGTGTGTGTGTACATATATATATATATATATATATATATATATATATATATATCTATATATATATATATATATATATATATAGAGAGAGAGAGAGAGAGAGAGATATATATATATAGAGAGAGGGGGGGGGGGTAAGAGTGTGTATGGGGGTGGGTAAGAGTGTGTATGAGCCATTATAAATCTGACTCATTCACTTTCATTGAGAATAATGGACTGAAGGCTGTGTGAGTGAATGAGTGAGTGAATGGCCAGTGCTGTGTGACTGAGCTCTCTGGGCCAATCACAGCTTCATGCCCAAATAAGGACGTTTGGATTTGAGCCGTTCATCTCTACAGAAATAATGAGCAGCGTTCTGAAAGACCACGGCAGACTGCGTAGCGTCCAGTGTGCATTTTCATGTAATTTTGGTGTGTAAATGCATTAACACTGTTATTGTTATGAGCACGCAGACCTAAAACACTCCTCAGAACTTAACTAGGAATGGGCGGGGCTTAACTGCTGTAGGCTGGTGATGTGGATAAATGTAAATGAGTTCTCATGACACAGAAACTCCTCCTGCAAACTAAGTGGCTTGTGTGTCAGTTTTGTCCAGAATTTGTGGGCAGAATGTGTCCAATTTGCACCTGAAACTGAAACGAAGGATGAAGTACAAATGAACTGATTGCAAATGAACTATTTAAACCCAAAAGGGAACATTATCACAGTGTCTTAGGCCTTGTTCAGACTGCTGGCAGTAATCCGACTAATCCGGTCACTTCCACATTGTATCCTGATCGATTTTTAAATCAGTAAAAAAAACACATGAAATCAGATTTTTGCAAATCGGATTAAAACCACATTTAGAGGTGGTTTAAAATGCGACTCCAGTGGGATTTTTACAGAAGTGTCTCAGACTGGATGCTCTGGGCACTTCAATCGGATTTCAAAGTGGCTTTTTCGTCACTCGCAACGCAACGAACAGCAACGATGACGAATCCACAGCGATGAAGTGCTGGGATTCAAGAAGAGCTCCAAAGATTCCTGATTATGAAGAGAATTCTGAAGAATTTGGAGGGCGAGATGACATCTGCATCACCAGCATAACAAAGTAGTTACTGACACCTAAATTGTTACCACGGCAACCCACGCAGAAAGGTTGGTAAGGTATGGACACACAAATCTGATCTGACCACTTGCAAATAACAGAGCAGACAGTCGACTAAAACCATCTGATTTGAGAAGCAAATCTGATTTGCCTGTAGCCTAAGCATTTGGGGATGGTGTTCCACAGGGCCCCGTTCTTGGGCCGCTACTGTTTTCATGATATATCAATAAAAGTGGAAAATTAAATTCATTTTTGGGAAAACTAAACAAGGCTCTCATGGAGCTGAGAGTGTGTCTGACTGCACTGCTGATTCATTCATCCGTTTCAGGCTCACCTTCATCTCACCATCTCACGCTTTCCATCTATAAGCCTGCCTGCCACTGCTCAGTGCCCATTTCTGCGATTCACATTTAGAAAGCACCACAAGGGAACAATTCCAGCTCTCTCTCTCTCTCTCTGCTGTTAATGGGTGATAGTACCAGCAGAAAGAGAGCGATAAAACACATCCTGGTCCTCTGCAGCTCTCACAGTCCTTCCCCCGATTGACTCTGTCATTAAAACAATAATAACCACACTTTCACAGTGTAAATGTACAGCACTCACTACTCATTTGGTTTCTTCTGAAATGAAGGGCATTAATAACGAGTTCGTGCTGCAGTAACAGCCTCTATTCTTCTTGCATGGTGAAACTGTTCTTCAGGTTGATGTAGAATGTGTTGTGTTTGGTTCTAAATAGCACCAAAAAGGGTTCTGCTTTTGTTTCAATGTCAAGCTTGTTTGCAATCCAAGAACTCCTTTTGGTGCCGTGTAGAACCATTTTCAAAAAGATTCTATACAGAACTGTAATCAACGTATTCTCCATCATTCTGGAGATCCATTTCACCATGCAAAGAATGGTGCATTGTCCACTTAAACTTGGTTTTTTGGGTGTTCGTGGTTTTACCACACAACTACCACACAATTAAAATCGGACAGCTGAAATGTACATAAAAATGGAAAAACCCAAACAGCGAAGCACAGTAGGCTAAAGCATACTGCCGCAGCAGGCGTGGAAAACCATCTGCTCTGTCCGTTCACAGATTGCTGCCTACAAGGACAGTGTAACTTTTTTCTTGAACGCATTTTATATTTGGCTTTGGAAACGGGCGTCCTTACTTTTGAAGATCAACCAAACACATCTTTTAAATATGTGGAGCTTCAAATTCAAAGTTCAGGAACACTGGCTCACTGCTAAAATCCTGAAAGCTTGGCTGAGGTTGTGGCGGGTAGTGTACCGCTTACTAAGCAGTGGTAGGAGGACAGAATGAGCCCTCTGGTGTCGAGAGCGCCCCAGTGCTTCAAACGAGATGTTTCTCTGTGTTTCTATTAATACAGTCGTGATGATCCAGCTCAGAAATCCAGTTTAAACACTTCCTGAATCTGTAGAGCTGCCCTTTCCAATCCATCTCATCACAAGATCATATGAGACTCACATACAGAGTTATGAGCCTGTGAAGAGGGGCTGAGATACACATCATCGGCCTCTCACCATGTGGAGCTGGTGGGTTTGTATTTTATATGTATGTGTATATATATATATATATATATATATATATATATATATATATATATACACTGTATATACATACATGTCCTGAAATATAAATAACTTGTGCTTAATGTCTGTTTTGATTGGAAATTGTCTAAATAAAGGTCTCTGACTTTAGCAAAGCCACATGAACAGCAACATGTGTTCACATATATACACACTGAGCTCGGCATCGGCCCACGACTCTCTTTGTTAACCCACACACACACACACACACACACACACACACATACGCACACGCTCACACAGTTGGCTGAAGGCCAGTGTTCTTTCTCTCAACACGCTCAGTGTTTCTCTCGTTACAGTAAACATCCAACAGACTGGAGCTTTATTTAATCATCAGCAGCAGAAACGCAGTGAAGGGAAAAGAGCATAAGAGACGGAACAGAGCGAAGAAATGAAACAAAGGACAGACAGGAGAGACAGACAGACAGACAGGTATAAAAGAAAGAGGAGGATGAGTGTGGGGGGTGAACTGAGAGCTGTGTGCTTGTGTGTGTGTGTGTGTGTGTGTGTGTGTGTGTAATCCAGTTGTGCAGAAGCACATGAGAACACTTCACAAAGGCACATGAATCAGACGCTGAATCACATTCAAAATTAGAGGGTGAATCAGAATCAGAGGCTGAATTAGAATTAAGGACTGAATCAAAAGTAATAATGTAAACAGATTCAGAATTAGAGGCGGAATCAGATTCAGAATTAGAGGCTGAATCAGAATCAGAGGCTGAAACAGATTCAGAATTAGAGGCTGAATCAGAATCAGAGGCTGAATCAGATTCAGAATTAGAGGGTGAATCGGAATTAGAGGCTGCATCAAAATCAGAAGCTGAATCAGATTCAGAATTAGAGGCTGAATCAGAATCAGAGGCTGAATCAGATTCAGAATTAGAGGCTGAATCAGAATCAGAGGCTGAATCAGATTCAGAATTAGAGGCTGAATCAGATTCAGACCGATAGAGAAGCATGACTCCCTGGACAGGTCACCAGTCTACCACAGGGCAATTTCACTAAACAGATTACCAAATGAATACATTATTGAATATTACTGTATATAAATCTAGACGGTACTTTTTAGGGCCTCTAAATGTGCAGAGACGGCCCTGACTGCTCCGACTGTGTGGATACAGTAATTAAATCTGCTCTTGGCTTCTTTACTCCACTGTTATCAGTTAAAATAATAATTGTAATGAAACAGTCCTGCATTCAGTCCAACCCAAAAACTTCTGAAAGCGTTTGTGAGTTAATGAAGGTAAAATATGCGTGTTGTGTGTGTTTAGCGGCGCGGGCGGTGGATGCTGTGACATTCCGGAACAATAGACAGCAATTACAGCGTGAAACTCACCGCTGAGCGAGAGACGCTGAGGTTTATCTCCAACACTCACTCACAGCTCATTAGCCTAAAATCACACGTTATCCGCTGCCTGTTAGCGAACAGCACGCTCTCCCGATCGGCTGATGCAGCCGCTAAAAGGCCGTCACTGCACTGAGGGTCACAGATTAGCTGCAGCGTAGGCCACGGGTAAAGCGGCGGTTCAGCAGAATACCAGATGCAGCTAGTTTCCCTCGGATGCCCCAGATGTGCTCAATCAGCACAGACATGCTAGGGTCTCTAGCGTTAGCGCTGGACCTGTGAAGCTAATGTAGTCAGCACATAGCGTAAGCTTAGCATTGCTAACTCATGGACGAAAGTCCAGCTGCTGAGTTATGCTCAAGTTCCTGTCCCTTACTCTGCTAATTGGTAGAGAAACACAATCCATTACCTACTAGCTGCACTGGCCTCAGTGTTTCCGTGCTAGAGGTGGCAAGGTGGGTGTTTCTAATAAAGTGGCCAGTTAGCAGAAGTGCAAGGTGGGTGTTTCTAATAAAATGGCCAGTTAGTGGAACACAAGATGGGTGTTTCTAATAATGTGGCCAGTTGGCAGAAGCGCAAGGTGGGTGTTTCTAATAAAGTGGCCAGTTAGTGGAACACAAGATGGGTGTTTCTAATAAAGTGAGCAGTTAGTGGAAGCACAAGGTGGGTGTTTCTAATAAAGTGGCCAGTTAGCAGAAGTGCAAGGTGGGTGTTTCTAATAAAATGGCCAGTTAGTGGAACACAAGATGGGTGTTTCTAATAAAGTGGCCAGTTAGCAGAAGTGCAAGGTGGGTGTTTCTAATAAAATGGCCAGTTAGTGGAACACAAGATGGGTGTTTCTAATAATGTGGCCAGTTGGCAGAAGCACAAGGTGGGTGTTTCTAATAAAGTGGCCAGTTAGTGGAAGCACAAGGTGGGTGTTTCTAATAAAATGGCCAGTTAGCAGAAGTGCAAGGTGGGTGTTTCTAATAAAATGGCCAGTTAGCAGAAGTGCAAGGTGGGTGTTTCTAATAAAATGGCCAGTTAGTGGAGCACAAGATGGGTGTTTCTAATAATGGGGCCAGTTGGCAGAAGCGCAAGGTGGGTGTTTCTAATAAAGTGGTCAGTCAGTAGAGCACAAGGTGTTTTTAATAAAGTGGCCAGTTAGTGGAACTACAAGGTGGGTGTTTCTAATAAAGTGGCCAGTTAGTGGAACTACAAGGTGGGTGTTTCTAATAAAGCGGCCAGTTAGCAGAACTACAAGGTGGGTGTTTCTAATAAAGTGGCCAGATAGCAGAACCACAAAGTGGGTGTTTTCAATAAAGTGGCCAGTAAGTGGAAGTGCGGGGGGGGGGGGGGGATATGGGGGGTGTTTCTAATAAAGTGTCAAATGAAGTGTGTACATATGTCTAAACTTCCCGCAGCTGTTTTGACTGTTTAGAGCAGGAGCAGGAATGGAGCTCTAAATTGACCTCAGATGGACGTGGAAGTGCCCCCAGTCACTGAAGCCTCATTCACGGTTTCTGCTCTGCCCGCTGAAGCTGGTTAAGTGGAGACAGCGTGTCCTGCCTGGAGGACGTGGCCTCACTCTGAGGCTCCCCCACAACACGCTCTACACAGCTGCTTCTCAATAGGTAATTGACCTCTTGAGGCTTCTGTCAGGAGATCGATACGAGCCAAGGTTCCATCGTAATGGCCAACATGAGAACATCATGAGATGGATCTATCGTAAAGATCTGCGCTTATGGATCTGCTGATGACCAATCTAATACATATATATATATATATATATATATATATATATATATGTTTATTTATATCTCGTTTTTACATAATCTGAAAGCACCAGCTTTCCTTGTAGAGCCACCTGGCATTCAAACTGCATGCAAATGTCTGGCTGTAGTTACAAAGTCAGGTTTGTAACACTTAAGCACATTTAGAACCATGAGTTCTAGAACCATTGCATGCTTCAATAGTTCTTTGCATGGTGAAATGACTCTCCGGAGAATGTACTATATATGGTTCTATATAGCACCAGAAAAGGTTCTGCTTTAGCTACAATGTCAATAGCAGAACACTTTGTGGTGCTACATAGAACCAACACATTCTCCATCAAACTGGAGAACCGTTTCACCATGCAGAGAACCATTTAATCATGCAGTGTCCATTGTTCTATTTGGAAACGTTTTCCTTACTGAGGAACCGCTGGAGAACCATCTTTATTAGGAGTGCAGAAGTACATGATGTAGAACGCTCAATGTTCTGATTTTTTAACTGAAAAGTAGAATTATGTACATTGTAGAACGTTAGTGTTACGACTTTAACTGAAACTTTAACGTGTTTATCGAGAACAGAGAATTATGTTAGAGGGTTCTCTAACATGAGAATGTTCTACAACGTTCCAATGTTGCTTTCATCATCATTTTCATCATGCAGAGAATCATTTAAGCATATTTAGAACCATTTGGATGCTTATATGATACTTTGCATGGTGAAATGGTTCTTCAGACTGAGAATGTGTTGTATATGATTCTATATACACTGGAGAGGCTGGTCCTTAGACAACTCCGCCCTATGGTGAGCTCATCTATGGACCCACTTCAGTTTGCCTACCAGCCTGCCATCGGGTGGGTGACGCCATCATCCACCTGCTGCATGGAGCTCTTTCTCACCCGGAGAAGCCTGGGGGCACTGTGAGAATCACAACACCATACAGCCTGTGTGTCCGACATGGTGGTCTGTAACACAGGGGCCCCACAGGGGACGGTGTTAGCACCGTTCCTCTTCACCCTGTACACTGCAGACTTCATGTACAACTCACCCAACTGCCACCTACAGAAGTTCTCTGATGACTCAGCGATCGGAGAGACGGAGAGAACAGAGAACTGATTCAGGACTTTGTGGACTGGTGTCTGCGGAATCACCTACAGATCAATGCAGGGAAGACCAAAGAACTGGTGGTGGATTTCCGCAGGCGCACACATCCCCCTCCAGCAGTGAACATCCAGGGAACGGACACTGAAAGAGTGGACTCCTATAAGTACCTGGGTGTGCACCTTAACTGTAAACTGGACCGGTCAGACAACACAGCTGCACTTTACAGGAAGGGACAGAGCAGACTCCACCTGCTCAGGAGACTGAGGTCATTTGGAGTGCAGGGGCCACTCCTGAGGACCTTTTCTGACACAGTGGTGGCATCAGCCACCTTCTATGGAGTGGTCTGCTGGGGCGGCAGCGTCTCCACTGCAGACAGGAAGAAACTGGACAAACTGGTCAGGAGGGCCGGCTCGGTCCTGGGAACTCCTCTAGAACCAGTGCAGGTGGTGAGAGAAAGGAGGATGCCAAACAAGCTACCCCATGCGGGAGACTCTGGCAGCACTGGGCAGTTCCTTCAGTGACCCGCTCCTCTACCCCAAGCGTGTGAAGGAGCCCTATTGCAGGTCCTTCGGTGACCGGCTCCTCCACCCCAAGCGTGTGAAGGAGCGCTATCGCATCTCATCACATCTCATCACATCTCATCTCATCACATCTCATCATATCACATCTCATCACATCTCATCTCATCACATCTCATCAT
>NC_051214.1:1008878-1023878 GCF_015220715.1 Pygocentrus nattereri
AGCCCAGCCTGCCGCCGATTAGCTTCTGCGATAAATGTTATTGCGTTTCCCTTCAGCATTAACCAAAACTCCCCGGTCTGCAGATAAAGATCCCGAGCTGAGGAACGCAGGAGGAGGATATAAAAGCACGGAGAGAGAAATAAAGAGTGCCAGACAGCCATAAATGAAAGCTTTCAGTCCTGCTGCGACTGCATGAAGCCTGAGGTTATTAAAGCGATAGTTTGGCAGAAATTACACCAAATGTATTGTGCCGTTTTATTAAATACAGCAGAGGTGGAGAAGCCACCAGCGGGATGCTACCCAGCCCCCTATTCAATGGTCAATCTTCAAAGTGTCCAGGCAAAGTCCTGTGCTGCCTGTCCTGAATTCACTGTCTTTGTGATGTCACACAAACAACCATCACATTTACATTCATCTGCCTAATCGGCCTGCAGCAGCTTAGCCCCGCCCCCATGACGCTGAAGTTAGAGAGCATGTTTTTACCAGGCCTCTTTTTGAATGAGGGCAGCCAACCAGAATGGAGCTCATTTGCATATGCCAGTCTATAAGGCCCAGTAACGGAAACAGCCAGTTTAAACCACATGAGAGTTGTAAGTGGAGTTGTAGAGTACAGTAGAATACCAGAGTAATTTAGAGTATGGGCCCTTTAATGGCTGCTGGAAATCAAACAAATGACCTGAGAGGGCGGGACTAAACTGCTGTAGACAGAATGGGAGGCCGTGTGTAGATGTGGTCATGGTTGTGATGTCATGGCGAACTCAAAATGTGCTGTATTTTTCAAAATATGGACTGGGGAGTGAAACCTTTGAGACTTTTAACAGTGTTTACACGCTTCTCCCCCAAAATGTGAGAAAAGTGTTTTTCTGTGGTAATAACATTTTAAAATGACTAGAAACACCTTCTGTCAGTGTCCAGACGCTCTGCAGGTCCTGTGGTCTCTCAGCGGTGTGTAGGGGAGAGTTTTGTGTGTGTGTGAGGCGTCACTCACTGTCCTCCCCTCCACACTTACGGCCTTTTAGTGACTGTCAGTGAGTGTCACCTTGGCAGATTCCCACCAGGATACACTGAGGGATTATAGACCGTTTACAGACACACAATCACAGCCGCTTCCCCAGCACAGGGGGGAGACTCACAGGCCAACAAAACGGAGGAGAAAAAGTCGATATTTCCTGCCAGAGTCTGTATGAGAGACTTTACTCCGTTAGACTGAGTAGAATATCGAGATTTGAACATTAATACGGTGATTTTTCTGTAAATCAGGCTGTAGAGAGACCGAACTGTCCTGCCGTGTGAGTTTCAGTGCTCAGGCTTAGCAGCGTGTTATTCTGAATGAATCAGATTTCAGTGTTTCCTCTGGGATTTTTACAGCAGCTGTGACAGGCCAGAGGCTCAACCCCCTCCATCTGCCATGTACAAAATAATTCTTATTCATTCTAATAATATTTAGATATTTTACATGCAAAATGTCAATTAGGCAAAATAAAGGGTTTTAAATCATGTGCCGTGTGCAGCTCTGTGCATATCGCTGCTGTCAGAACAAAACCTTATACACTCACTTTATTAGGTACACCTTGCTAGTAAAAGGCTGGACCCCCTTTTGCCTTCAGAACTGTCTTAATTCTTCATGGCAGACTTTCAACAAGGTGTTGGAAACGTTCCTCAGAGATTCTCGTTGGTTATTTGAGTTCCTGTCGCCTTTCTATCATCTGGAACCAGTCTGCCCGTTCTCCTCTGACCTCTCACATCAACAAGGCATTTTCGTCCACACAACTGACCGCTCACTGGATATTTCCTCTTTTTCGGACCGTTCTCTGTGAACCCTAGAGATGGTTGTGTGTGAAAATCCCAGCAGATCAGCAGTTTCTGAAATACTAAGACCAGCCCGTCTGGCACCAACAACCACGCCACGTTCAAAGCCCCTTAAATCCCCTTTCTTCCCCGTTCTGATGCTCGGTCTGCACTTCAGCAAGTCGTCTTGACCACCTCTACATGCCTAAATGCAGTGAGCTGCGGCCGTGTGATTGGCTGACTAGCTATTTGTATTAACAAGCAGCTGAACAGGTGTACCTAATAAAGTGGCCGGTGAGTGTATGTGCATATCTGCCATTTTCCAGTTGTTGACATATTTCGAAAATGCCCATTGTTCTTTACATCATGTGTAAATTTTATGATGAATGGACCAAAAGAAACAGCCCAGAATTGCTTGTAAAAAAATCTGGTTCCATTGAAAGTGAGGTAAGTTACTTATTTTGGAGATATGAGGTTTTGTTCCGACAGCAGTGAGATGTATATACACACACGTAATCAGAGAGTGCTGTTCACAGCTGGTGTTAAACTGACGGGCTTCTTCACACATTCACACATCACCCAGTCACTGTGTACGTTAGCAGTATTTCACCTCTACACACACACAGCGCTCAGACTGAACACTGCAGCTGCCTGTATGTTGTGAGTTGCTCTGTAATTTCACTGCAACTTGGCAGCTACACAAAGCAATCAGAGTCCAGACGTCTCACAGAAACCTGCTCTCTTTCAGTCCTGGGTTCAGACCTGACAGGTCAAGATATGATTTTCCACAAACTCACATTACAAACGCAAATTGACCATCACCTGTCATGCCTGTTTCCTAGCAACCGACCATAAACACACACAGCTGAAACGTAAACACGTCATCAGAATAACGTTAAATGTGGGTTAAGCTGCTGTTCCTGACGTAAAAAAGACCCAACAGAACTAAAGACTGATGAACTTCTGCTGTTTATCAGAGTCGCCCCCTGCTGTTTATCAGAGTCGCCCCCTGCTGTTTATCAGAGTCGCCCCCTGCTGTTTATCAGATCTCCCCCTGCTGTTTATCAGAGCTCCCCCTGCTGTTTATCAGAGCTCCCCCTGCTGTTTATCAGAGCGCCCCCTGCTGTTTATCAGAGCTCCCCCTGCTGTTTATCAGAGTCGCCCCCTGCTGTTTATCAGAGCTCCCCCTGCTGTTTATCAGAGTCGCCCCCTGCTGTTTATCAGAGTGGCCCCCTGCTGTTTATCAGAGCGCCCCCTGCCGTTTATCAGTATCACCCCTTGCTGTTTATCAGAGTCGCCCCCTGCTGTTTATCAGAGTCGCCCCCTGCTGTTTATCAGAGTCGCCCCCTGCTGTTTATCAGAGTGGCCCCCTGCTGTTTATCAGAGCGCCCCCTGCCGTTTATCAGTATCACCCCTTGCTGTTTATCAGAGTCGCCCCCTGCTGTTTATCAGAGCTCCGCCTGCTGTTTATCAGAGCTCCCCCTGCTGTTTATCAGAGCGCCCCCTGCCGTTTATCAGTATCACCCCTTGCTGTTTATCAGAGTCGCCCCCTGCTGTTTATCAGAGCTCCGCCTGCTGTTTATCAGAGCGCCCCCTGCCGTTTATCAGTATCACCCCTTGCTGTTTATCAGAGCGCCCCCTGCCGTTTATCAGTATCACCCCTTGCTGTTTATCAGAGCGCCCCCTGCCGTTTATCAGTATCACCCTTGCTGTTTATCAGAACTCCCCCTGCTGTTTATCAGAGTCACCGCTCCCCAGTTTCGGTCTCCATTTCCCAAACGCTTTAGCCGAGCGCGCTAACGTTCCTCCTAATAAACAGCCACCCGTTCAGCTCCGCCTCCTTTATTCACCACCATCACTGTAAAACTCCATCATCTACATTAACACATGAAGGTGGTCAGAGGGGCGGTGGAGTTCGAGTCGGCAGCATCTGAGATGTTTAAACGCAGAGTTAGAAGAGAAAAACATCTCCCAGTGAAAGCCGCGTTTTACAGTAGGAATAAATGGAGCTCATTATGCTGGTAGTGAACTACGCTGCCTGACTCAGCCGCCTCAGAACCTTAAACAGAAGTCAGGACCCTGCTGGGGTTCATCCTAAAGTTAGGACAGGATTTAGGAGGTTTAGTCTAGTCAGGACGTTTGTGTGACGCTGTTTTCTTAAATGTAAAGCTGATCAGTCGAGATGCGTTACGGTTTAAAGTTTTGCCTCTTTAGCTTTTGTGCTAGACCTACGAAGCTAATGTAGCTAACAAATAATAGGTTTATGTATACCAGTTAGTGTGGTCTCTAAATAGACTCTTCATCATCAGACCAGCTTTGTTAAACTCCATTACACTCTCTACTGCTCTCTCACAATAGACACCTCTCTCTCTCACAATACTCACCTCTCTCTCTCACAATACCCACCTCTCTCTCACAATACTCACCTCTCTCTCACAATACTCACCTCTCTCTCTCACAATACCCACCTCTCTCTCACAATACTCACCTCTTTCTCTCACAATACTCACCTCTCTCTCACAATACTCACCTCTCTCTCTCACAATACCCACCTCTCTCTCACAATACTCACCTCTCTCTCTCACAATACCCACCTCTCTCTCACAATACTCACCTCTCTCTCTCACAATACCCACCTCTCTCTCTCACAATACCCACCTCTCTCTCACAATACTCACCTCTCTCTCTCACAATACCCACCTCTCTCTCACAATACTCACCTCTCTCTCACAATACTCACCTCTCTCTCTCACAATACCCACCTCTCTCTCACAATACTCACCTCTTTCTCTCACAATACTCACCTCTCTCTCACAATACTCACCTCTCTCTCTCTCACAATACCCACCTCTCTCACAATACTCACCTCTCTCTCTCACAATACTCACCTCTCTCTCTCACAATACCCACCTCTCTCTCACAATACTCACCTCTCTCTCTCACAATACCCACCTCTCTCACAATACTCACCTCTCTCTCTCACAATACCCACCTCTCTCTCACAATACTCACCTCTCTCACACAATACTCACCTCTCTCTCACAATACCCACCTCTCTCTCACAATACTCACCTCTCTCACACAATACTCACCTCTCTCTCACAATACCCACCTCTCTCTCACAATACCCACCTCTCTCTCTCAATACCCACCTCTCTCTCTCACAATACCCACCTCTCTCTCACAATACTCACCTCTCTCTCTCACAATACCCACCTCTCTCTCACAATACTCACCTCTCTCTCTCACAATACTCACCTCTCTCTCTCACAATACCCACCTCTCTCTCACAATACTCACCTCTCTCTCTCACAATACCCACCTCTCTCACAATACTCACCTCTCTCTCTCACAATACCCACCTCTCTCTCACAATACTCACCTCTCTCACACAATACTCACCTCTCTCTCACAATACCCACCTCTCTCTCACAATACTCACCTCTCTCACACAATACCCACCTCTCTCTCACAATACCCACCTCTCTCTCACAATACTCACCTCTCTCTCACAATACTCACCTCTCTCACACAATACTCACCTCTCTCTCACAATACCCACCTCTCTCACACAATACCCACCTCTCTCTCACAATACCCACCTCTCTCTCACAATACCCACCTCTCTCTCACAATACCCACCTCTCTCTCACAATACTCACCTCTCTCTCACAATACCCACCTCTCTCTCACAATACCCACCTCTCTCTCACAATACTCACCTCTCTCTCACAATACTCACCCCTCTCTCTCACAATACCCACCTCTCTCTCACAATACTCACCTCTCTCTCACAATACCCACCTCTCTCTCACAATACTCACCCCTCTCTCTCACAATACCCACCTCTCTCTCACAATACTCACCTCTCTCTCACAATACCCACCTCTCTCTCACAATACTCACCCCTCTCTCTCACAATACCCACCTCTCTCTCTCAATACCCACCTCTCTCTCACAATACTCACCTCTCTCTCACAATACTCACCCCTCTCTCTCACAATACCCACCTCTCTCTCACAATACTCACCTCTCTCTCACAATACCCACCTCTCTCTCACAATACTCACCCCTCTCTCTCACAATACCCACCTCTCTCTCACAATACTCACCTCCCTCTCACAATACCCACCTCTCTCTCACAATACTCACCCCTCTCTCTCACAATACTCACCCCTCTCTCTCACAATACCCACCTCTCTCTCTCAATACCCACCTCTCTCTCACAATACTCACCTCTCTCTCACAATACCCACCTCTCTCTCACAATACTCACCTCTCTCTCTCACAACTCACCTCTCTCTCACAATACCCACCTCTCTCTCACAATACTCACCCCTCTCTCTCACAATACCCACCTCTCTCTCACAATACTCACCCCTCTCTCTCACAATACCCACCTCTCTCTCTCAATACCCACCTCTCTCTCACAATACCCACCTCTCTCTCTCAATACCCACCTCTCTCTCACAATACTCACCTCTCTCTCTCAATACCCACCTCTCTCTCTCAATACCCACCTCTCTCTCACAATACTCACCTCTCTCTCACAATACCCACCTCTCTCTCACAATACCCACCTCTCTCTCTCACAATACCCACCTCTCTCTCACAATACTCACCCCTCTCTCTCACAATACCCACCTCTCTCTCTCAATACCCACCTCTCTCTCTCAATACCCACCTCTCTCTCTCAATACCCACCTCTCTCTCACAATACTCACCTCTCTCTCACAATACCCACCTCTCTCTCTCAATACCCACCTCTCTCTCACAATACTCACCTCTCTCTCACAATACCCACCTCTCTCTCTCAATACCCACCTCTCTCTCACAATACTCACCTCTCTCTCTCAATACCCACCTCTCTCTCTCACAATACCCACCTCTCTCTCACAATACTCACCTCTCTCTCACAATACTCACCTCTCTCTCACAATACCCACCTCTCTCTCACAATACTCACCTCTCTCTCACAATAACTCGCTCACTCAACTAGCTCCGCTCACTGAGTTCTCTCTCTAGCAGCCCATCCCCTTAGCTAACACCCCATCTCGTGTTAGCTAGCACCCTGTCTCATGTTAGCTAGCACCCCGTCTCGTGTCAGCTAGCACCCCGTCTCGTGTTAGCTAGCACCCATCTCGTGTTAGCTAGCACCCTGTCTCATGTTAGCTAGCACCCCGTCTCGTGTCAGCTAGCACCCCGTCTCGTGTTAGCTAGCACCCCGGCTTGTGTTAGCTAGCAACCCATCCCTTTAGCTAGCACCCCATCTCATGTTAGCTAGCACCCCGTCTCGTGTTAGCTAGCACCCCGTCTCGTGTTAGCTAGCAACCCATCCCTTTAGCTAACACCCCATCTCGTGTTAGCTAGCACCCCGTCTCGTGTCAGCTAGCACACCGTCTCGTGTCAGCTAGCATCCCGGCTTGTGTTAGCTAGCAACCCATCCCTTTAGCTAGCACCCCATCTCATGTTAGCTAGCACCCCGTCTTGTGTTAGCTAGCAACCCATCCCTTTAGCTAACACCCCATCTCGTGTTAGCTAGCACCCCGTCTCGTGTTAGCTAGCAACCCATCCCTTTAGCTAACACCCCATCTCGTGTTAGCTAGCACCCCGTCTCGTGTCAGCTAGCACACCGTCTCGTGTCAGCTAGCATCCCGGCTTGTGTTAGCTAGCAACCCATCCCTTTAGCTAGCACCCCATCTCATGTTAGCTAGCACCCCGTCTTGTGTTAGCTAGCAACCCATCCCTTTAGCTAACACCCCATCTCGTGTTAGCTAGCACCCCGTCTCATGTTAGCTAGCACCCCGTCTCGTGTCAGCTAGCACCCTGTCTTGTGATAGCTAGCACCCCATCTTGTGTTAGCTAGCAACCCATCCCTTTAGCTAGCACCCCATCTCGTGTTAGCTAGCACCCCGTCTCGTGTTATCTAGCACACCATCTTGTGTTAGCTAGCAACCCATCCCTTTAGCTAACACCCCATCTCGTGTTAGCTAGCACCCTGTCTCATGTTAGCTAGCACCCCATCTCGTGTTAACTAGCACCCCGTCTCATGTTAGCTAGCACCCCGTCTCGTGTCAGCTAGCACCCCGTCTTGTGTTAGCTAGCAACCCATCCCTTTAGCTAGCACCCCATCTCGTGTTAGCTAGCACCCTGTCTCATGTTAGCTAGCACCCCATCTCGTGTTAGCTAGCACCCCGTCTCGTGTTAGCTAGCACCCTGTCTCATGTTATCTAGCACACCGTCTTGTGTTAGCTAGCAACCCATCCCTTTAGCTAACACCCCATCTCGTGTTAGCTAGCACCCCGTCTCATGTTAGCTAGCATCCCGTCTCGTGTTAGCTAGCACCCCGTCTCGTGTTAGCTAGCACCCCAGCTTGTGTTAGCTAGCACCCCGTCTCATGTTAGCTAGCACCCCGTCTCGTGTTAGCTAGCACCCCAGCTTGTGTTAGCTAGCACCCCGTCTCGTGTTAGCTAGCACCCCGTCTCGTGTTAGCTAGCACCCCGTCTCGTGTAAGCTGCCGTGTTCCAGAGCAGCAGCCTCTCCAGCCTCCACCCCTCGTCTGTAGCGTATGATTATTTTAGAGCTCTGTTGTCCACGGAGACATTATGCTGATCATAATTAACGCCGCGGCGCTTTGATCAGCCTGAAGTGTAGCGGTGTGTTAAACAGACAGATGAATAATGCATGCCCCCCCCCCCCCGTAACCCCCCCCCATCTGACCGCCACTGACGGCTGTTCATGCTTAATGAGGCTGTTAGCACAAGCTAATCTCAGCACCTCTGTAGCTCCAGATTAATAATGATTAATAAAGTCATTTATGATAATCAGTATAGAGAATAGGACAAGGGAGAGGAACAGAGAATCACAGGAGCAGCCAGAAGTTCATCGCCTGCCTCCTAATAAACGAAATCATCATCTGTGGACGTGCACACATGCTTTAACACCTCATCGGTCACTTGTAGCTCTTTCACGGGATATAATAATAATAAGAAGAAGAAGAACCCGTAATTCTTCACCCTCCACCGTGGTTCATGATTCATCGCTGTGGTTTCATGTACAGTCTATTTTGGCTTCAGGGTCACAGTGGGTCATATGGAAGACATTCAGCCCCAGGAGAACGCTGACCGCTGCGCAGGGCAGAGGGTAAGCCAGGCCTTAGCATGATGCTAACAAGCTTACCTACAGATTCGTGTAGCATGTCCCAACGTCCCAATATTCCACTGTCCCAATATCCCAACGTCCCCATGTCAAAATGTCCCAATATCCCAGTGTCCCAGTTGACTTGCAGAGTTGGGATTTACTCAGAGTCTGACTTTGGTTAACGCCTGTTGAGTTTCTCTACAGCAGAGCGTTTCACACCAAACCACTCGGAGTGACTCTGTTTACATCTTAACCATTTAAATGTACAGACGTTTGGAAAGATTCGAGCTGCTCCTCTGAGGCTGTTTTAGAATATCTCGAACATCAGCTCTGAAGAGTTTGGAGCTCAGGAGGAGGAGAAGGAAATTGAATTCTGTGGTAATTTATGAGACCCATTGTTCGCCGCACGCTCTGTGGAAATCAGCATTCCTCCCGTCATGTTCTCCGCCACGCTGTCGTGATGTTTTGCTCCGCAGGCTTGCTTTGAATAGTCTGTACATGCTGATGACCTGACCGAGGCCTTTATGCTCTTATGCAATGACTTTTCCAGAGATGACTGGCTTCTTTTCTCCTCAGTTCTAATCTACTTTGGTTCTGATATGATGGGTTTGTGCTTCTCTGAGTGCTTTCAAATGAATATTTTAACTTATACTCAAGTATATTAGTGAGGAAAGTCTTTTTTATTTTAATAATCTTACTTTATTTTAGTAATCTTAGCAATTATTTTACACTAAAAGGATCCACAGAGAAGATCAGAGCCCAACAAACTTCAGTTCTCATGCAGGTTCTTATAAAACAGCTTTTTTTTTCCATTTTTTTTGCGGTTGAAACTAAAGGCGGAGCAGTGTTACTGAATCATTACAGTGGCGTCAAGTTTTATTTCATTAATTAACATCACACACAGACTCTGAAAGAAGGTCCGGCTCGATGTTTCGGCGTCAAACGATCTCAGAATCAACCTCACTCTGATGATGTGATGATAATAGTAGAAAATTCACTCACATCCTCAGAGATGCTCCTTCACCGAGTTTAGACTGAGTTCTCTTTGAGTTCTCTTTGAGTTCCCTTTAAAGTCAGATTCATCCGCTTGTGGGGGCCAAAGAACAACCACTGCTACAAAGTGTTCTTTCACATGTCGTGTGCAATTACACATTTTCACCAGAGAGGGCTCCAAATCCTCAGTTCCTACATAGTGTTGCTTTAAATAGTGCTGCTGTGATATAATTGCTGCAAACCCAGATCACATCACACATCAAACATCACACTGCCATTCATGTCCACAGAATACGTTTACACTCCTCCAGCCGACGCTTGGCATTGCACATAGTGATCTTAGGCTTGTGTGCAGCTGCTCAGCCATGGAGACCCATTTCATGAAGCTGCCAATTTAAAGAACCGTCTTTTTGTAGTGTATACAACACATTGTCCAACAACCTTAAGAACCCTTTCACCATGCAAAGAACAACTTAAACATACAAATCATTCTATATAGAACTTACACTCACCGGCCACTTTATTAGGTACTCAGTTGCTTGTTAACACAAATAGCTAATCAGCCAATCACACGGCTGCAGCTCACTGCATTTAGGCATGTAGAGGAGGTCAAGACGACCTGCTGAAGTGCAGGCCGAGCATCAGAACGGGGAAGAAAGGGGATTTAAGGGGCTTTGAACGTGGCGTGGTTGTTGGTGCCAGACGGGCTGGTCTGAGTATTTCAGAAACTGCTGATCTGCTGGGATTTTCACACACAACCATCTCTAGGGTTCACAGAGAACGGTCCGAAAAAGAGGAAATGTCCAGTGAGCGGTCAGTTGTGTGGACGAAAATGCCTTGTTGATGTGAGAGGTCAGAGGAGAACGGGCAGACTGGTTCCAGATGATAGAAAGGCAGCAGGAACTCAAATAACCAACCAGAGTCTCTGAGGAACGTTTCCAACACCTTGTTGAAAGTCTGACACGAAGAATTAAGACAGTTCTGAAGGCAAAAGGGGGTCCAGCCTTTTACTAGCAAGGGGTACCTAATAAAGTGGCTGGTCAGTGTATATTTCTAAAGCCATTCCTTTTACTAAAGAACTCTTTTTTTTGTGTGACAGTGTGCTCAGTAATCTTGAACGTGACAAAAGTTCTCCACACAGCTCTGGAATCTTCTGGCAGGAATCGTGCTGCTGCTGCTGCTTCGACGTGGAAACAAACTTTTCCGATCAGTGTCCAGTTTTGGAGAGTTGTATGCATTTATATTCAAATGACCGCTGAAGTTTCGAGGAGGTTTTACTCAGTGAAGCCTTGTTTCAGGCTCGCTCACCCACTGGTGTAAACTCCCACTGTAGGGTACAAAGCGCTGCGCCTCCACAGACAGCGGCACGCTTATTCTCCCTCGTTTTCTGTGGGCTGCCACGCTACAGCTGCTAATTACTACAATTATCCCTCAGATATAACGGCCACCTCCTCCTCATCCTCCTCCTCCTCATCCTCGCCGTGGAACAGTGTGGCCAGGGTCAGTCCAGCCCCTCCTGGGCGCACTCACACCATCTTTGTGCTAAATCTGGAAGATCTCACAGCTGCTGGTGTTCAGAGTGTTTTACGGAAACGTACCTGTTTTCTTTCAGGAAAAGTTTGGTGAAGAATTTAATGTACCGTTTTCCCCTTTAGCCCCAAATGTAGTCGGCCAGTCAAGACACGTTTGGTGTCTGAAGTTAGCTTCTTAGTTTTCACACTGGAGCTACAAGACTAATGTAGCTGATGTCCATGCATTAGGGGACAGTCTCTGGTCTCTGGTGTGACTGTGAACTAAAAACACAAGTCCTAAAAAGTCGGCCGATGTTTCGTGGTGTGCTTGTTTTGTCCACGCCCATCTCGAGTTGTTAAGTAATCTAATAAATTTGCAGATGTTTTCACAAATTTCAAAAATGTATTTATTCTTCTTCACTTTGATCTCATGTTGGAAACATGAAAGAAATCAAAACATTTAAATTAAGAGAAAATATTCAGATCCATCAGAGGCTTTTTCACTCCTCTTTATAGAGAGTGACATTGTGTGGAGTGAATGTGTGATGTGGTAGGTATGTGTCTCGGCCTCCCGTCTCCAGGAAGACAACGAAAAACAAATAAATAGAAAACAAGAGGAAAACCGTTCTATTCATCATCGTGATCTATGTGTCATTTTTCTCATATTTTCAGTGTAAGCTTCAGCTGATAAATAACAAGGACATTTATTTTCTTTTCCATTAAATATGATTGAACTCAGAGCTTTACATTTTCCATACACTGTTTATACACGACCATCCTGTCAGTAAGTCACTGCAGCGTTGGTGGTGTTTTAATGCAGAAAGCTTCATTCTAAAACTTTCATCTGAATCTTGAAGCTCTGTTTGTTTTTATGTTCTGATCGCTACAGAATTTACACCCAAAAACTCCAACCAAACCTCCAACTAAACTCCAACCAAACCTCCAACTAAACCTCCAACTAAACTCCAACCAAACCTCCAACTAAACTCCAACCAAACCTCCAACTAAACCTCCAACTAAACTCCAACCAAACCTCCAATTAAACCTCCAACTGAACTCCAACCAAACCTCCAACTAAACCTCCAACTAAACTCCAACCAAACCTCCAACCAAACCTCCAACTAAACTCCAATCTCCAACCACACTCCTAACCAAACCAAACCCCCACACAAATCCCAGAAACTCCAGTCAATGCTCCATCAAGCCAAAATTTCGGTTTGTTTTTGTATTCCGAAGGCAGCGGAATTTCCGATCGGAGCTAAAAAATTCAATTTCATGCCTGAACAGAATTCTTTGAGAGCGGCTGAGTTGGTCTCTGCTGGTTTGATTATAAAGTGTATCTGCCGCGCTCTCAGTCGTTTAACCACAACAGCTGTTCTCTTTAGTAATAACTGTTATTATCCATAACATGAACTGTTAGTCTTTTCATGATCCGTCCCACTTCTTCCTTTCTACATGTTTACATAAAATCAGACAAAATATCTCTCTCTCTCTCTCTCTCTCTCTCTCTCTCTGTCTCTCTCTCTCTCTCTCTCTCTCTCTTTCTCTCTCTCTCTCTCTCTGACACCCGCACTCATTCACACTCTCTCCACCATCTCTCACAGATACACAGCAACCGTCTAACACTCTCTCTCTCACTTCCTCTCTACTCCCACCCAATGGACAATCCATGAACTTCCATTTCTCTGCAGTCACTGAAGTGCTGCCTGTTTCCTCATTAGTCTCTGGTTCTGTGGAATTAAGGTCAGAGGACTAAACCAGTGAGGCTCTCTGGGTCTTTCAGTCACAATGTTGTGCTTTTACATTTAGTTATTACTTTTTGGTAAGAGCTTCAGTTGCTGTGAGGAGTTTTCTTCATTCCTGATTTTCATTCTATCCAACAGGAAATCCAAACACATACTACTATAACAAAAAAAAAAATCAAAACACCAACTCCAATCCCCCAACCAAACTCCCAATACCCCCATCCAATCCCCCAACCAAAATCCCAATACCTCCCCATCCAAACCCCAGCAAACTCCCAATACCCCCACCCAATCCCCCAACCAAAATCCCAATACCTCCCCATCCAAACCCCAGCAAACTCCCAATACCCCCATCCAATCCCCCAACCAAAATCCCAACACCCCCCATCCAAACCCCAGCAAACTCCCAATACCCCCATCCAATCCCCCAACCAAAATCCCAATACCTCCCCATCCAAACCCCAGCAAACTCCCAATACCCCCATCCAATCCCCCAACCAAAATCCCAACACCCCCCATCCAAACCCCAGCACACTCCCAATACCCCCCAGCCAACTCCCAACAACACCCCATCCAAACCACAGCAAACAACCAAACTCCAACTAGAGCCCAAACAAAACCTCTGACCTAACCTGACCAAACTTCAAACAAACTTTACCCAAATCCTAATTAGACTTCATCCGATCCCTGAACTGAACGCTAGCAAAACTTTAACCAACACGTCCCTCCTGCTCTGTCCACACTCTCCTCTGCTACAGCATCTTGGCTCACCCCACCTTGGCTCCTCAGACCATCACTCTGTGATGCTAATTCCAGCATACAAGACCCTGCTGATCAAGAAAAAAGCCACCATGAGGCAGGTGAGGGTCTGGCCTGCAGATGCACATGGGCCAACAAGAAACCTTGGATGACCAGTGAGGTACGCGCAAGGCTGAAAGCACGAAACATCGCTTTCAAACCCGGTGATGACGTGGCACTCAGAACAGCGAGAGCAAACCTGAACCGGGCCATAAGAGTCGCAAAGCGTGCTCATGGTCAAAAAGTGCAGGATTTCTTCCAGAATCCCTCGAACACAAGACAAATGTGGCAAGGCATTCAGACAACCACAGACTATAATGCTACTCCTCCCCCTGTGAAAATAACATCAACTTTCTCAATGAAATAAATAAATACTTTGGAAGGTTTGAGGCACTGAACACCTCTCCTGTGGTGAAATCTACTCCTCGCCCTGATGAGCAGATACTCTGCCTGGATAAGGTGGATGTCCGAAGAACCCTGGGGCCCCCGTCAACATACCCGGTCGGGTGCTTAAGGAATGTACCGATCAGCTGACCGGGGTTCTCACGGACATCTTCAACACCTCGCTGAAACGTACTGTCGTACCAACATGCCTAAAGACTGCCACAACCATACCAGTGTTCAAAAAAACCACAATCTCCTCCCTCAATGATTACCGCCCTGTAGCGCTCACCCCCATCATGATGAAGTGTTTTGAGAGGCTGGTAAAGGACCACATAACCTCCAAACTCCCTTCCACATTCGACCCATACCAGTTCGCTTACCACCCTAATTGCTCCACAGTGGATGCCATCTCCTCTGCACTTCACCTGAGCTTAGAACACCTGGAAGGAAAGAATACACATGTGCGCATGCTGTTTCTGGACTTCAGCTCAGCGTTTAACACAATCATCCCACAACATCTGATAAGCAAACTGGCCCTTGGCTTCAGCCCCCGCCTGGGTAACTGGCTGCTGGCCTTTCTAACAAATAGACCTCAGTCTGTGTGGGTGGGCAACAACATCTCTCTGAGCACCGGCTCCCCT
>NC_051214.1:1028878-1136378 GCF_015220715.1 Pygocentrus nattereri
GGTCCTTCATTTTCTAAATGAAATGTCTAGGAAACAGTGGTTTGTTTCCAGGGCTCAGAGTTCCCTCTCTGTAATTTGGGCCTGTTTTATAGCCTCTCAGGGTGAAGAAGTGAGTTTTCATTGTCACTGTAATGAGTCTGTTCTCCCAGCAGCCCCGCAGAGCCTGAGCTCAGAGCACCGACTGTACTGTGACAGAGAAAAGACAACGAAAACAAACAGTTTTAAAGCGCCAGATAACAAAATTATAGGGGGTGGAGGCGCACATACCCCCCCCACCCGTTCAGCACGATGGGAGATAAATGTGGGAGGGTTGCCAATAACAGTAAACGGCTGAGATTATTGACAGTGTATATATCTGAGAGTGGTGGTTCCATATAATATACCACTCTGGTGATGTTGTGCTGTCACTGCAAGCCAAACAGAGCCCTGCTGCACGGGCTCAGGCACTACGTTGGCTTCTCAGGAAACATCTGACTGCAAGAACCCTTGAAGAACCATCGTTTTTAAGAGTGTAGCCACATTAGGCCTGTAATCGTGTGCTAAATCTAAAGAAGCAAACCTCAGACACCAAACACGTCCACCACATTAATCCCTTTATCTAAATGACAAATAAATAAATAAGTAATCTAACGGTGACTTGTCTGCCAGAGCGAGGACTCAAAAGAATATGAAATATGAATGGGGGGTAAAGCAGCACCTGTTCATATTCCCACTGATTCCCTCATGAAGTTCCATCATCTGTCATTCCTCAATAATGCTGTTGATTAAGGCTTTTAATTATGTAGATTTTCAGCATTAATTATGAAGCATCACCTCACATCATGAGACAGAGAATCACATTATGAATTATTAAATGCCCTGACAAATGTTTTCTGAAATTCCCCCATAACGCAGCGTGTGAGGTGTGAAATGGTTCAGAGGTCTTTACAGTGGTGGTGATGGGAACCAGGTGTCGCCATGACTACAATATATGATTTGGAAAACTGTGGAAAATCTGGAATAATGAGTTTTCTTTGGGGACTATTTTGTCGCACAGCGCCCTGCATGTCTCCCTCCACCATGAATGGAGTTGAAGTTCTCTAAACTCTCATAAAACAGCGTCTCAGTCATCAGGCAGTGAATTCAGAACCAGTTCATGTAGGAACTTTCTGTAGGAGCTTTTAGAGGGACGTCTGTTTCCCATCACCACCACTGTGAGCTGCTCTGACTCGGGAAGTTTATCTAGAACCGAGCGTTTCACACCAAACCGCTCTGAACCGCTCTGATTGCATCTAAACCTGTTAATTATGCAGAATTTAAATTGAATGAGCTGCACTTATTGCTTTGTTGTATCCCTCAGGGTTGCATATAATCAGTGCTGACGCCCCCTGGTGGCCAGGAGGAGTCGTCAGGGATCGTCCTGCCTGGCTAGAGTGATCCGAGCTGGGGTAGAAATGGAGCGTTACCTGGGGGAAACCTCTGGAACTCCCCCTTCACTCAATGGCACCAATGCCACTTCAACCCCAGGGGCGGCGTTCCCCGTTTCCATGGTTACAGAGCGCCTGGCGGTGGTGGTAACTCTGGGTTTGCTAACGCTATCGACCGCAGTGGTGAACGTGGCCGTGATTGCGGCAATCTTCACCACAAGGAAGCTCCAGCTGCCCGCCAACTACCTCATCTGCTCGCTGGCTGTCACAGACTTTCTCGTGGCAGTGCTGGTGATGCCACTGAGCATCCTGTACATCACCACGGAGACGTGGTGCCTGGGCCAGGTGATGTGCGAGGTGTGGCTAAGTGTGGACATGACCTGCTGTACATGCTCCATCCTGCACCTGTGTGTTATTGCGCTTGACCGCTACTGGGCCATCACCAAAGCCATCGAGTACGCCCGCAAGAGGACCCCCCGCCGTGCCGTTGTCATGGTAACCAGCGTGTGGGTCATCTCCATCTTCATATCCATGCCGCCTCTGTTCTGGCGGCACCGTGGCGACTACAACGGCCCTAGCGAGTGCTTCATAGAGCACGACCAGGTGGGCTACAGCGTCTACTCCACGTTTGGCGCCTTCTACATCCCCATGACGCTCATCCTGATCCTGTACTCGCGCATCTACAGCGCCGCCAAGACACTGTACCAGAAGCGTGGCTCATCTCGGCACCTCAGCAGCCGCAGCACGGACAGCCAGAACTCGCAGCCGCACCACTGCCGGGTCACCCACGCCTTCTGCGTGTCCGACCTGTCCACCTCCGACCCCACCATGGAGTTCGACCAGCTCAACGTTGACCCGCTGGCGGACGAGCGGAACCAGATCTGCAGCTCTCGCGAGCGGAAGGCCGCCCGCATCCTAGGCCTTATCCTGGGTGCCTTCATTGCCTGCTGGCTGCCGTTTTTCGTAAAGGAGCTGCTGGTGGGCCTGAAGGTGCTGCAGCCGTCCCGCAGGGTCTCCGACTTCCTCACCTGGCTGGGCTACGTCAACTCACTGATCAACCCTCTGCTGTACACCAGCTTCAATGAAGACTTCAAGCAGGCCTTCAAGAGACTGCTGGGACGCAAAGAGCACACATAGACCAGAAGGAACAGTTGGAGAAATGTCAAATATACACACGCTGCAAAAAATGAGAGGAGCATATTGTGCTGATCTTCTAACCCTAAAATCAGTAAATATATCATTCGTTTAAGGCACTGTGGCTGGTTTTAAGTGACACTAATTTGATCTGATGTCATAGTAATAATAGTAATCTAAAATTAGCAAAAAGTATCATGAATCTTGTTTCAAGCAGTTTCTTAAAACCTCATTGTGCATTAAATTTGACACTGTAATCCTTAAAATGACTGAAAACACTTGAAAAGCTTCACCTACCATAATAACAGTGAAACATGGTGGATCAAAAAGGCCCAAAACAAATCAAGCTGATCATGTGGCAACACTGGCCGTCTTAAACCAGAAAATGTTTACTTTTTTTTTTTATTGTGAGATTAACAGTCTAGATTAGATTTACATGTATGAGATTAATCATCCCCTTGCGATAATAGAACGTATTTAAACATGACTTATTTTAGGAAAGCAGTGTGTTGGGAATGTTTTTAAGATTATAAAATGAGACTTCTGCCCAGTTAAAGTCTGGAAATAAGCAAAGTTGTGCTGAAATTTCAACTTTCATAGTGAAGTGTTTCAAATTTTTTAGGTTTCTACTTTTATATTAACAGGTTATAATTCTCTCATTTCTCTAAGAGAACTGTGACGTTTGTCAATGCTGGCTGAGTAATCTCATACAAGCAAATCTAGTCTGTTCATCTTTAAACAATCGTGTTTTCAAAATTTCTGGGCCAAAATGAAAAACAAATCCTCTAATTCATGTCACTTCAGTTCTTTACTAAAAAACAATGCACATAGATTTGCATTTTAAAAACAAAATGCTGCACTGGTGTCAGAATTTAATACAATCCTCCTTAAAATGTAATGAAAGCACGACTATACTGCATTCCTCTGTGCAGTACTTTAAACAGATTTTCCTCATTGAAATATATCATAACAGTTGAAACAATGAAATTCATTTTTGTACTTCAGATGTATTTGCCTCATTGAAATACAACAAGAACAGTGAAATGCAGCACACACATGATTGCATTTGAACAGCAAAAATAAAAGTTGCATTATACTGTATAGTAAGCATTATACTGATTTATCGCAGTTTAAAATGCTGCACAGTGGAAAGCAGTATTGCCATGTCTTCATTACAGACTGTGTTCAATTCTGACACCAATGCAGCATTCAAATAATATAAGATAATCCTTTATTAGTCCAACAAAGGGGAACTTCTCAGTGTTAGAGCAGCAAAGGGAGAGCAAGACACTCAAGAAGAGAAAAGAAATAACAAGAAGAGAAAGTAACAATTAAACTTTTTAATTATTTAACAAGGTTTTTACAGTTTGATACTTGTTTATAGACAATATGTATGTTAGTAAATCATCCACAAAAATGTACAATCTAAAGGATTATAAATTAATAAAAGCTAAAATATTTACGCTGTAAGGATATTTTACATAGAGAATTACACAGGAGGTATATTTTTGAAATGCAAATCCTTATGCGTTGTTTTCCAGTAAAGAGTTCAAGCGAGGTTTAAATGGTGTAATTGAGGGGTTTTTTTCTGTGCATGTAACTATAGAACAGTAATGTCGTGTGTTCACTGCATTTCAGGTTCTTCCACTGTAGTGATGTTTTTCTCTCCATACAAACTGGGTGAATATGACATTTCTACAAACTACCCATTAAAATTGGTGGGTCAGGATCTGTGAAGCACTTCGGGGACTCCTTATGACTAAAGTTGTGATTCTCACGTTTCTGGGGAGCCACGGCGTGTCTGTCAGTAAGTGCTGTGTGTTCAAACTCCCGAAATTGCTCTAATTCAACCTGAGATTAACCGAGCTAAAAACTCTGGTCATTATGGGTCACTATGTGTGTTCGCCTCAATGCGTTGTAAATCAACTAGCACTCAGGGTGGCGCTGTTCTGCAGTTTTTGGCTAGGGATTTGAACCAAGAGGCCACAAATCATTAAATCATTGACCAAGATTTGACCTTAAAGTTCAATTTAGGCTACTTTATTCTGGCTGTAGCATCATATGCTGTGTCGGGTTATTCTCAAACTAAATAAAATATGTTTTTAATATAATTCTGCTTTTACCCTCTTTGACACACACAGGTTTGCTTTGTTGTGGAGCACATTTGACTGATTATTTTGTGGGTGTGCTTCTCTATCAAAAGGAATATGAATAAATGAACCTGTTTGATATTAATCATTGCGCTCGATGTGTTTTAAACCTCTCAGTGTGAGTGTATTCAAAACTCTGGGTCAGCGTATTTTCAGCTCCCAGAGGCAGAAAGATCATCAGATTAATTCGCACTGGAGAGATGGAGAGCTGAGCTTTCACCCTGGCTGCATGTGGGCCTTCACAAATGCCTTCTGTGGGTTGAGATCCTTCCTGAAGTCTTCTTAGATGTACTTTGTATGTCCTGCTGTTCTACATTAGATTGTCCCGACTGTGTTTTTCTAGGTGACTCTTAAAGGGGAACTCAATAAGCCAGGCGGGAGGGTCACTGTCGACTCCTGCTGGCCACTAGAGGGCCTCAGCACTGATTATACGCAACCCTGAGGGAGATGACAGCAACCCAAAAAAGCTCCTCGCAGAACGTAACTGCATGAGCTGGTTCTGAGTTCACTGCCTGATGGCTGAGACGCTGTTTTATGGCAGTTTAGAAATAAGACTTTGTGTTGTAAAGCAAAACAAAAGCCCAGAAATGTTCCGATTTAACACTATTCCCTCATTCTCACTATTACGTAGGAATAAAAAAGAAAATTCCACGAAAACATTCTATATATGTCTCAGTCTTGGTGTAGCCCCACTGTCAGTACAACACAGCCACTTTCTTCAGTAGCAGCTACGCGTGTCTTTCGCACTCGTCCTACGTGTTTATCAGTGAAAACCCTGCTGAAAGACCACAACCATTACGGAACCACTGGGATTCAACTCGGGTGGCTTCGCTTTCTAATGGGAACTGGCTTAACTGGACCACTAGTTTTCTTTAATAATAAAAATAATGAGAATAAGATAAATAAACAACAGAGAAGAATCAAGAATAACAACAAAAAAATTCCAACGAATAAAAGTAATAATAGAAAAGAAAAACGGAGACGGTGAGGGTCCTAAATAAATGAAGAAGATTAATAATAGGACACCTTTAGATCACTTTAGTAAACCATCAGATCTCTGCTGTCTCCAACTTGACAGGAGAAGGAAAAAACCCACTTTACTTTTAACGTAAGTCAGTGGAACCGGAGGTTTTTCCGAGCCGTTTTGGGTCGTTTCTTTTAGTCCAGTCATCACAGACGATGTAAAGCTCTACCTGAGCTGCCAGTCGCGGCCCCTGTTTGCACTGTAACAACAAAAGCTTGAGCAGAGCTGGGCAAAACACACACAATGCAGCGTTTACATGCACTTAATGAACTGATAACTGCAGAAAATCAGATTTTGTCAGTAATCCGATCAACACATTCACACTTGAGTGATCAGATAATGTGAAACTCCAGGTCTACATGAAACAGACAGCGATCGGATTTCTGCTTTACAACCAGCCAATAGACTCACAGAAGAAGCCTGAACGTTGCTTGTTTATTTCCGTTAGCGCCGTCTGATCTCGAACATGCTCAGACTGAGAAATCGGAAAGAAATCAGAGTAAGAGTTTACTGAGGAATCTGATTACTGAGCTGAAATCCAGCCTCTATCAGATTTCTAGATTGGATTTCTAACGTAAACACACTCACTGCATTAGGGGTCCAAAGCCATTTGTCTTCAGTCAAAGCTCCACAGCGTCCTGTCTAACATTTAGTTCACTGTTTTGGTGAAGAACCGCTGAGGTCGTGACCTGTGTGAGGTGTGCAGCGCAGTACGTAGGGAGTGAGGAGACCTGCTCTCATCCTTCTGTCTGCACCCCTCTCGCCTCACTGCGCTCTGTTCTCACTCACAGGAAGAATCTTAATGATAAGTGACGTTAAGCTCCGATCGTATAACGTGGCTTCAGCATTAGACACCCCAGGATAATCTGCTAATATGGCATCATAACAAGACAGACCAGCGGGTTCAGGGCTGCGGGTTCAGACCAGCGGGTTCAGACCAGCGGGTTCAGGCCTGCGGGTTCAGACCAGCGGGTTCAGGCCTGCGGGTTCAGACCAGCGGGTTCAGACCAGCGAGTTCAGACCAGCGGGTTCAGGCCTGCGGGTTCAGGCCAGCGGGTTCAGACCAGCGGGTTCAGACCAGCGGGTTCAGGCCTGCGGGTTCAGGCCTGCGGGTTCAGACCAGCGGGTTCAGACCAGCGGGTTCAGGCCTGCGGGTTCAGGCCTGCGGGTTCAGACCAGCGGGTTCAGGCCTGCGGGTTCAGGCCTGCGGGTTCAGACCAGCGGGTTCAGGCCTGCGGGTTCAGACCAGCGGGTTCAGACCAGCGGGTTCAGGCCTGCGGGTTCAGACCAGCGGGTTCAGACCAGCGAGTTCAGGCCAGCGGGTTCAGGCCAGCGGGTTCAGGCCTGCGGGTTCAGGCCAGCGGGTTCAGACCAGCGGGTTCAGACCAGCGGGTTCAGACCCGCGAGTTCAGGCCTGCGGGTTCAGACCAGCGGGTTCAGACCAGCGGGTTCAGACCCGCGAGTTCAGGCCCGCGGGTTCAGACCAGCGGGTTCAGGCCCGCGGGTTCAGACCAGCGGGTTCAGACCAGCGGGTTCAGGCCTGCGGGTTCAGACCAGTGGTTTCAGGCCGGTTTCAGGCCTCATATGACAATATGAAAAGAATCACTTTCTTTACGTCTCAACGAATGATTCCTGCAGGAATTTGGAAAAATCTGTGGAATTCCCCTGTAAACTTTTCACCTCTATGACCTCCTGTTAAAGGGCCCATATCCCATTTTTTTCTATCATTTCACTTAAAATTTTTCTGTGTTTACAGAACAAAAACGGTCAGAAATAATTTTACGTGATCATTTTATTTTCCTTCAACTTCTATTTATCCGTTTAAACAGGTTGTTTATGTTATTGGGCTTTTAAGATTGAATGTGTGCAAGTAAGCTCTGTTCTGAATGGCTGTCCTGTATTGTGCTTCAGTCAAGAAAAACTTCTTGTGTGTGTGTGTGTGTGTGTGTGTGTGTGTGTGGTGTGTGTGTGGTGTGTGTGTGTGGGCGAAGCTAAACTGCTGTAGGTTCATATGCAGATGTGTGTAGATATGCACACGTAACACTTTAACACAGCTTCCAAATCCACTTCTAGGATTTTCCTACTTCCTACGTGTTGGGGGGGGGGGCAGGGTTTCGAGGAACAGGTGTGCATTAAAACTAATCAGGTGTTTGGGGGGGGTGAATCGCATCCTTCTGGACGTGTCAATCCTAGCGTAGGAGGGCGGGGCCTGACGTAATACGGGTGTACAATGAAACGAGTCGCAGCGAACAGGGCGACAAGGGGGCGGGGTCTGACGGAATACGGGTGTGGGGTGAAACGAACGCGAACGAATCTGGCGTCGCGTCACATGGCATGACGTCGCATCTGCTGCCTGAATGCGGGTGTGAAATGAAGCTAATCGCATCGAGCTGGCCTTCTTGCTGCCTGAATGCGGGTGTGAAATATTACTAATCAAACTATTATTACGGGTGTGAAATAAAACGCGAGAGGGCGGGGCTTGACGGACAACGGGTGTGGGGCAAAACAACTAATCGCCCCCCCCCCCAAAAAAAAAATACGTGCACACGCAAGCGAGTCTGGTTTGTCACGTGACGGCTCCGTTTGTGCGTACGCGGCCGAGCGGGATGTGAAGATGGCGGACGGGCAGGAGGAGCTGGAACGGGCCGCGGAGAGCGGGACCGGGCTGGGGGACAGACACGGCGCCCTCATGGAGCTGTCAGTGCGGCTGCAGAGGCTGGAGGTTCCGCTGCGGGAGCGGGAGCGGCGCGCCGAGGAGTCCGCCGAGTACTGCAGGGCCTTCTGCACGGTGAGTTCCCCATCCCCCTCAGTGCTAGCGCGGTTAGCCTCCGAGCTAACGGCTGTAAACACGGAGCGGATTATAATTGCAGCAGGGCGTCCAGGTGGGCTTCCCCGCCGGGAGGTGAAGGAGAGGGTTAGGGCTGTAAACCGCGGCGGTGTGTGCCGCTTTAGCTTTGTCTGTCCGCGGACGGACGTCATGGCGCGTCCTCACGGCACAACGAACACAAACAAGCTCCGTCCGACCGACCGTGGGCTAAAGCTACGGCACAGGCGCGCGTTTCTGAGGTAAAAGTTCACTAAATCTCACAGAACCGTCACCCTGGACGCCTGGATTCGGTTCTTAAGTAGTACCTCTATCACTTTTACCTCAGGTTCGGGTCCACGGGTGGCCCAGTCTCTCGCACTACCTCAGGTTCGGGTCCACGAGTGGCCCAGTCTCTCACGCTCAGTGAACAAGCAGCCCTGCTGTTCCAACTGCTGCTGCACACGCTTCAACACAGCGGGGGTTCCTCAGGGAAGGGAGCGGTTCTGACTAGAACCATGAGATCTGTAGCATGAGTAAATGGTTTTTGCGTGGTCATATGGTTCTCCAGTGTGGCGGAGAGTTTGTTGGTTCTGCATCGGTTGTGATGTCAAGCTTGCATCGGTGAAGGAACCCTTTTGGTGCCAAGCTGTATAAAACCTTGTTTTTCTAAAAAGAAAAATATAGTTAGAGCCATTTGCAGCACGTTCTCCATCAATCTAAAGAACCATTTGAGCATGAAATGGTTCTAAATTTGCTCTAATGCTTCTTCAGGTTGATGGAGAATGTGTTCTGTATAGCACCAGAAAAGGGTTCTGCATCAGCTTTGATGTCAGGCTTGCAACTATAAAAGAACTCTGCATAGAACCTTGTGCAACACGTTCTCCATCAGTCAAAAGAACCGTTTCTCCACGCGAAGAGCCATTTAAGCATGGAATGGTTCTAAATGTGTTAGAATGGTTCTTCAGATTGATGGAGAATGTGTTCTATATAACATCAAAAGGGTTCTGCTGTTGTCATGATGTCAAAGTTGCGGCAATAAAAGAACCCTTTGGTTCTGAATAAAGCCATGTTATCTAAAAGGTTCCGTTTAAAGCATTTAAGCATTAAATGGTTCTAAATGTGCTTTAATGATCAGATTGATGGAGAATGTGTTCTGTATAGCATCTGAAAGGGTTCTGCTGTTCTCATGATATAAAGCTTGTAACAATAAAAGAAACCTTTGGTGCTAAGTAAAACAATTTTTTTCAAAAAGGTTCTATATAGAACCATATACGACACATTCTCCATCAATCTAAAGAACTATTTCATCATGTGAAGAACCATTTAGGCATGAAAAATTTATGGAGAATGTGTTGGTACTATATAGCACCAAAAAGGGTTCTGCATTGCTTATAATGTCAAGCTTGCAACAATAAAAAAACGTTTTGGTGCTTTATGGAACCATTTTTTCTGAGAAGGTTATGTATAGAACAATATATCTCCCATTCTCCATCAATCTAAAGAACCATTTCAGCATGCGAAGAGCCATTTAAGCCTGAAATGGTTCTAAATGTGCTTCAATGGTTCTTCAGATTGATGGAGAATGTGTTGGTTCTCTATAACATCAATAAGGGTTCTGCTGTTGTTATGATGCTAAGCTTGTGATAATAGAAGGAACCTTTTGGTGCTACATACAGCCATTTTTATAAGGTTCTATACAGAGCCTCATTCAACGCATTCATTATCCATCTAAAGAACCGTTTCATGCGAAGAGCCATTTAAGCATGAAATGGTCCTGAACATGCTTTAGTGGTTCTTCAAATTGGTGGAAAATGTGTTAATTCTATATAGCACCAAAAAGGGTTCTGTTCTGGTCATATCATCAAGCTTGAAACAATTAGAAGAACCATTTTGGTTCTATATAAAACCATTAATTCTAAAAGGTTCTGTATAAAACTGCCTACATGACATTCTCCATTAACATGAAGAACCGTTTCACCACTCGAAGAGCCATTTAAGCGTGAAATGGCTCTAAATGCGCTTGGGTGGTTCTTCCAATCGATGGAGAAAAATGTTGGTTCTATATAGCACCAAAAAGACCGGTTCCGCAGTAGTTGTGATGTCAAGCCTGTAACAATGAAAGAACCCTTCTTGGTGCTATATAGCACCAAGATACGTTCTCAATCAATCTGAAGAACCTTCTTACTGTGCAAAGAACAGTTTAAGCATAAAATGTTTCTTTATAGAACTTCTGGTTCTTAATAGAACCATTAAAAAGTGTGCAGCTGGTGATTCTAACCTGCCAGCCTGTTAATGTGCCCACAGAGAACCTTCGGGTCCTGAAGGTGAGATTCGGTTTTGACCGGTTCCGTTTTATTTGCTCAGAGCTTTTTACGTCAGACAACATCGTCCCAGATGTTCTCGTCCTGAGAAATGCGGCGACAGACAGACCGAGAGGAACCTGGTAGTTGCTTCACGGTTTAATCTCAGGGTCGGGGAGTAAATGTGCTCCACTAAGGGTTCCTGAAGCTGGTCTAGTGCCACGTCCCAGCGGGGAAACCCGTCAGGCACATCGACGTTAGACGGCCGCGGGGAAGTGAAGCGAAGCCGCAGCTCAGATGCAGGGAGGCAGCGTGTTGTCCAGGAATACCGGGTCTCACCCGACAGCTCGGCGATGAGTGGAGCAGTAGAAATGCACTAAAACCAGCTGGAATAAAATCTCTTCAGGTTAGACGTGGGTTGGTTAGTGTAGTAACCAACTCCTCTGCCTTCTACACTGTAGACTGGGGTTCTGTGCCCCACCTGGGTAAACACCCTACACTACACCAATAAGGGTCCTTGGGCAAGACTCCTAACACCGCCTTGGTAGGCAGTGGTTCTGTATAAAACTGAACACTCAGAGAACCGTTTGCGTGCTTACATTGTTCTTTGCGTGGTGTAATGGCTCTTCAGTTTGATCTGGAACATGTTGCATATGGTTCTAAATGGAACTTTTGTAAAAGGGTCCTAAATAGGACCCCAGAAGTGGTTCTTCTGTTGTTGTGGTGTCAAGCTTGCAACAATGGAGGAGCCCTGTTTGGGGGTATATAGAACCATATACAACACATGATCGATCTAAAAACGGATTATATATATCAGGTGGAACAAAATGCGCTGGAGAAATCGCAGAGCTGCATTAAAAAATCGCGGAATCGTCCTTCCAGAGGAAAATGTGCCTTTTAGCGCTCAAACGGCTCGGATACAAACCCTTTACCAGCGTAGTACAACAGCGCTCAGTTCAAAACCAACGAGGGATTTACTGCATTGTATTTTCTTTAAAATACTGACATTACCATGCAGTGCGTTATCTTGGCAAAGGTGCTTATATAACCTTAATAAAATATTAAATTACACACACACACACACACACACACACACTCTCACACACACACACAGAATGGTGATAAAGTGTTTGCCCCCTTCCTAATTTCAGATTCTTTTGCATGATTGTCTCACTTAAATGTTTCAGATCACCAAACTAATTTAAATATTAGACAAAGATCACACAGTAAACACAACATGCAGTCTATAAATGAAGGTCTTTATTATTAAAGGGAACAAGAAATCCAAACCTACAGGCAGTCACTTTCACACAGGGCCCTGTTTGGATTTCTTTTTCCCTTTAATAATAAAGACCTGTGTGTGTGTGTGTGTGTGTTTATATATATATATATATATATATATATATATATATATATATATATATATATATATATATATATATGTATATATATATATATATATATGTATATGTGTATATACACACACACACACACACACACACACACACTTGGCAAAAAAGTCACAATTCTCTGTATGAGGCAGGTTTGAAGGCCTGTGCTGTGAACACGCTGCTTTCAGCGTTTCCAGTCGAGTAAAATGAGCTGCCGTCCAGTCCTGCGTCCGCGCTAACGGCAGGGAAACGACAGCCGCTCTCCGTGTGTCACCTGGTAACGGAGTTCGGTCCAGCAACAACGTAAACGGTGATTAGTGAGCGGTTTGTTTCAGTCGCCGCCAAAAATCAGCAGGAGCCAGTCAGATAGTGTGGGGTGGCCAGACTCAGCCGTGTGGGCGTTGCTCCAATGTGTAGACAGAAGCTTTACTTCTAACATTTTGCGACTGTTATGCACGTTTTCCTAAATTTCAGCAGAAAAATCTGCAAATTAAGTTGTTTCCATCCACTACAGTTATGTCAAGAAAGATGAGGTGGGCTGCTGTGGTTAGGGGCTGCATGGCGACGCGCGAGATGAGCGATCGATCTGCTCCAAGTAGAGTCACCTTTACAGCCGTTTGCGGTCTTTTTATGATTGTTAGCAGCTGAGAGGTGAAGTTTATTCAAACAGCTCTTTTCCATCGTCCCCGTTTCGCATTGTTACTCTAACAGAGTTTGAACTCTTCCACTTTTTACTGTATTTTAAATTTCAGGCATTTTCTGAAACTCAAAACTGGTGGTTGGAAAACCGGCTACAGATACAGACGATCTAAATTAATCTGTGAGGTGTGCGATTTTTAATTTATTTTACATTTTTAATTTATTTATTATCTCGATGCTTTTTTACTGTGTATTTAGTTTTTCTTGTGTGTAATTAATGTTCATGTAGCCATTAGTTGTTACTACTTGATGCCTCACCAGCCTCTCATTAGCCACGTTTACATGCAGCCTGATAATCCGTTAATAATCCGACTAATAGCTCAATCGGAGTAGAATATGTCCATGTAAACACCTCAATCGGAATAGACTAATCCGATTGAGGCCATTCGGAATACAGTTTCTATCCAATTGAACGAGGTGGGTAAACCTCTAAATAATCAGTTAAATAGAAGAATAATATCAGCATAAACGCCTGAATCCGATTATATTCCCTATCGGAAGGTGGAGGAATGCTCTGCTCGTGCGCGTCGCGTCACAGCGAAAGGTTTATACCGGTCAACACGGCGGAGCAGAGACTGGTCTGCAGCGGAGACGAGGTTCATACTCCGAGCTTTAAAAGACGGCGGCGGGGCGGACGGCCAGCTTCTGTGTCTCAGAGCACGACGTCTTCCTTTATAAGTGCGTGTGAAGGACGTTTCTCTGAGCCGGACATAGAATAAACACCTCCGTCTGAATCTGTAATCCGAGTGTGTTTAGTCTAGAAGCAAGAAACTTCTACAATAGGAAACTTGTTCCATACAGTTCAAATCAAATCAAATCAAATGTATTTGTAGCGCTTTTTACTATGGATGTTGTCACAAAGCAGCTTCACAGAATTCCAGAAAAGACCAAGCCAGGGGCGCCAGTGGCCAGGAGAACCTCCCTCAGAGCTGAGGAAGAAACCTTGGGAGGAACCAGGCTCACCAGGGGGGACCCGTCCTCCTCTGGTCAGACTACCTACAGAGTTATTATACTACTAATATTAATAGCAGTAGTATTAGTAGTAGGAATAGCTGGGAGTCCATGAGAACGTCAGGGTAGGGTCAACCATTGCGGCCGAGCTTATTGAGTTGCGGGACGCTTTGCTGGATAGAGCTCAAGTGCAACTTGGGGTTCATGTTGGTTTCAAGCACCTAAACAAGCACAAACAACAGCAGACTCTTTATGATGGGTCCTTCTTTGCCATCCGTGCAGTGGTTCGGTGTTCGGGGGTGCTGGTTAGACCCTTTGTGTTCTCTGAAATGAGCATCAGACGAGAATGTATCGCGGTAGTGTATCGTTGTGTCGCCCAGCTCAAGAACGTCCCATCGTAAACATCCCCAGGTTTCCGCCGGCACAGCAACGGCGGTGACTTACTCTCTACTATGCGCTGCTGCTGGTCTACTGACCTATATTTCCGTCACGCTGCATAAAACGGCAGATTTTCACTGAACTGTGCAACTCGGCTGCTTCTGCTTTGGCTGTGCTTTTATTAATGCCGAACTAACAGCTACAGTTACTATGTTCTTTAGGAAAATGTTATCTGCGTCACTAATTCTACCGTGTCCCTGCATTTCGGTTATAAACACTAAAGTGCTGAATTCTTCAGTGTCAATCAGTACTTTACAAATGTAAGTATATTTTGTTTTGTATCTTATCGGATATCAAAATCTAGTTGGCTGTCTTTTTATATTTTGTGTGGGTGTTATATCAGTGCTTCTTGGTGTGTGTGTGTGTGTGTGTGTGTGATTATTATTAATGTGGATATAGGGGTTTGCACCACAGTTGGAGTTCACAAGAAAGTGACTTCAAAAATTCGACTTTAAAAGTCTGTTACGACGCCAAACTCCGCAGGTCAGTAGAGCATGACGTGCCCTTTCCCAAGTGCTGGATCACATTCTTAGCCTTACCTGGCTCCAGAATTTGTATCCATCTTGGGCGCAGCCGTGCCGAGAAGCTCACCTGCGGCAGTGGTCTGAAGAGGCGTGGGAGTTTAGAGCATCGTACCTTGGTGAAAATAAGAGTAACTGACTTCAACCTTTACAGGATTACAGGGCGTTACACTTACAACAAAGCCAAGCTCCACCGGTCAGTAGAGCTTGATGCGCCCTTTTCAGTGAGCCCTCGATCGTATCGCTAGCCTTCAGGACGCCAGAGATACGGACCCTGGAATCACCAGCCTCCTCACCTGCTGTCTTCTACGAGGTGGCCGTGTCGAGTCCAGTGTCAGGGCACTAGTAGAAAAGGTATCGTAAAGGTTTCCGCTTTGACTGTAAGTGGTCTCCCAGGGTTTTCAGCAGCGGTGGGAGGCCAGACTTCCCTCAACCCCCTGGACCAGGTCAAGACCACCCCCAGGTTATCGCAGTACTGATGCTTAGCCCGTTTCACGCAGCCCTGTCCTGCAGCTGCACCGTTGTTTTTTGTTTGTTGCCGTCAGGCTGATTAACAGCTGCATGCAGTCTTGTTTTTGATTATTTGTTCCAGCTACTCGACTGGTTTGACATCCGTCTGCGCTGAAGCAGCGGCACAATGAGGTTTCGTGCTTTGATCTAATGGAGAACGGCATGTTTCCCAGCATTTTTGCTGCCAAATATGTTTTTTTTTTCTGACATTCCTCCGTCCTGGCTGTGTGATCCAGACCTACGCAGGGAAGTTATTGATTTTGAAAACCTGGCGTGTGACCTGCTGTGGTGTTTTCCTCGGGAAGAGACATTTACAGTGTTTTGTCATCTATTTCTGTCTGCTTTTATACTGTTAATATTTTATTTCCTCTTTTCAAACCAGTCATGATCAAGGAATTCAGTCTGACCCTTCACGGTCATAAATAGTTGTGATTATCGATTCAAGTGTGTGTGTGTGATTGTGATCAGTTACAGTAAAGCCTAAAGGGGCCAGATTAGTGGGTTTAGCTGCCTTGACTCCTCACAGTTTACAGCAGGGGTGTTGAACTCGGGTCCTTTTGGTTTCCCTGCTCAAACACATTTCTGCAGCTGATTGCCAGGTTTAGTAGGCGTGTTTAAGAGCACCATGCTGGACCACTTAAGACCACCCGTGATCTACGGTTATGTGTAGAGTCAGTCCAGCTGTCTTCTTCAGAATGAAAATGTAAACAAACAAAATGCATGCATGGCAAAACGTTATTTATCCACGTGGCCAACAGACAGTTTAGTGATTCTAACTTGGTTCAAGCACAGTGTCTCCATGACTGCTTTTCCTGCTTCCTTTTATTTGCATTTGCATCATTCTAACACGCCCAGCTGTCCAGTTTTACTTGTTGTGACACGAAATGATTTTAAAATCTACTGACTGCGGTAAATGATCAAAATAATTGCAGTCATTTCGGTGGTTTCCGGTGGTTTTTAGGTTTTAGTTCTTCACACCACGCTGTACGTCTTTCCGTGTTAACGATTCAAAAAGAAGGTCCGGCTCGAAGTTTCGGCCTCAAGCGATCTCTTGAGACGTTCCTTCCCCGAGTTTAGACGGAGTTCTCTTTGAATTCTTTCTGTCGTCTGATTCATCGCAGGTGTAGCCCTGTTTTTACTAGTGTAATGAAAACAAAAGGGGGGATCAGGACAAACCCGGTAGTTTTCACGGACTGCTGTCCCGACGCTGTGAGGAAGGCTGATCCGTCTCTGTTTGTGTGTAGACGCTGCTGGAGTACGTGGGACAGTGGAGGTGTGATGAAGACCCTGCGCCTGTTCTGGAGGGTTACACTGTGGCCCTGCTGAGTTTCGCCAGAGCGTCCACTCACCTCTCTCCGCAGTGCGAGAACGTCCCCGACCTCCTCGAAAAACTCTCGCTGTAAGTAGAAGTTTTTGTTTACATGCTGCTGAAGGTGCAGCTGATAGTTAATGTGAGGTGGATGACGGATGTTGCGGTGTTGTTTGCACATGCTGTGTACCGCAACGTGCGGGTCAGTGGCAGTTTTTGAAAATCTTATTAATAGGAAGTGTGAATCTTTCCACGCGCATATATATATTTGCATTTATATCTCTTAGTATTTTATATCTTAGGTTCAGTGAGTGTTGTCAAATCTTTTAATTGCCTTTTAAAGTTTTATTTTGTGGTAAAACATGAATTTTATTTTACAGTTTTTAAACACAATCTTTTCAGCTGATTTAATTAACTGATTAATGTCGACATGCTGACGTTTTTTCCATCATCAACGTAGTTGCAGCAGTTGCTGCCGTCTAAGTTCGTTCATTCGTTCAAATGTTTTCTCCCTGAAGGCTTGCTTGTTATGATCGTTTAGGGTTTGTGAATTCGTGCTTTGCTTTGCAGGAGTTGCGTGGAGCTGCTGCTTTCCATATCTAACACTTTTCCAGAAGCATTATGGGAGCAGTTTCAATCTTCTGTGGAGGTACTGTGTGTGTGTGTGTGTGTGTGTGTGTTTATTTTTTTTTTGCCCTGCAAAATCTTAAAAGGTTGACTTTGTATTTCCTGTCATGGTTGCTGGTGAGTTTAAACCGTTGTTGTCTGTGCAGATGGCCCATTCACTCCTGCTGCAGAACGGCATCCCTCAGCTCAGACTGCTGTTTGCAGTCACTCGAGAAAGAGGCCTGTGGGCCAACAGCACACTACAGAGCATTCTCAACAACGAGACGCCTCAAGAAGAAAAGAGTACGTGTTTCCTCTCGTCTTCGTCTTTAGAGTTGCCATAAGAAAAGGGAGTCGTGTTAGTGTTGCCGCTATAGACACATTTTTTTATATTGTTTATATATTTATATACATAAATGCATCTCTATATATATATATATATATATTCGAGCACACTTGCCCGGAGCGGTGGGCAGCCCTATCCACAGCGCCCGGGGAGCAGTTGGGGGTTAGGCGTCTTGCTCAAGGACACCTCAGTCTTGTGCTCTCGGCTCTGGGGATCAAACCGGCGACCTTCCGATCGCAGGGCTGGTACCCTGACCTCCAGCCCCCGCGGATTTAGCAGAGCCTTCAAAAATAAGAACTCGCTCCAAGTAAATCTTTAGTAAAAGGTGAAAAATGTATGTGAATGAAGAGAAACCCGATCTAGACCACGCATCAGCCCTAAAAACGTGCTGTGCGAGTGTAGTTCAGTATGTTCAGTGTTTAGGTTTTACTGTCTAGTACACACTACAGGTTGTAGCAGCTGCCTCAGGGGGACCGTATGATGCCAGGCAGCGACTGTAACATGCGCTACTTTCTGTTTTTTCCCCTTGTGCCAGACCGAACCGGGACGTGCGAGTCTGGGTGTGACCCGAACCGTGACTTCTGTAGAAGTGTAAAGGCACACCATTTATATTCTTTAACCTTAGGGATTGTTTAATGTTGGGTCCTTAGTCGGCAAGTTGGGCCTCCAGAAGAGCTTTCTCCGTTTTATCAAATTAAAATGATTTTATTTAGTTCAGATTCAACTTCAGATTGTGAAAATCCATCTGAAGATTATGAAGTGTGGGTTTGGCTCAGGGAGATAATATAGGGAATAACTAACGTTATATTGTCCTGGCTGCCACAAACAAGTGCCAATATACACCACACAACTAGATTAGACCACCTTTCCACAACACGGAGTGTTTGTGTAAAATTTTGCTCGGGAAAACTGTGGCTGAGCGCCTGGTGATTAAATTTTTTTTTTTTTTTTTTTTTTTGGCCAATGTTGGTGTGGAGCTGTACTTCACTTATGCTTTCAGCTGTACTTCTCTGTAAATCCTGTCCCTTTATGGCACACATTCTCTGTTTTCTTTTAGTCTACGAGTTCTTCACCCGTGAGGGCCCTGAGCTGCTGCACATGCGAGTGAAGTACCTTATTAAAGAGAACTTCATGGACAAGGCTGCGCTGCTGGCGAAAGCCTGCGCCGATTTCCCCGAGTTTGACGGAGGGAGGGTCCAGTTCAAGCAGATTTATCTTGTTTGCCTGTGCACTGTTGCTCCACAGCAAACATTGATGGAAGAGGTGAGCAGTGTCTTCAGAACATGTGCTTCGCATGTGTGCAAGTACCGTTTGTTGGGTGTTTGTTAGAACTAGGCATGGAATGGCTACAGGCTTTATTGATGTACCCTGGTATGAAACCTAGTGCTGGGCACTGACGTTATATATCGTTATAAATGATGTCACTATACTATACACGCTTTTCTGGACATGTTGTGGATATCCGTGCTTGTCGAACACGGACCTGTATTCCAGATGCTGAATAAAACTCATTGTGTTCGGTTTATTTTAAAAAGCACTGCTGGTTTTTTTTTTTCTCTGTTGTAATTGATCAGATGTCTGGGGAAAAAAATTTATATTGTGAAAATTTCCTGAAGTATCGGTGTCATATTATGACACATCGCCCTTATGGTTTGTGCCATTAATAATTCTGATAATTAGCATCTTTGTCCAAAAAACGAAGCTCAGAAAACCTTCCTGTGAAAACGGTTGGGCAAATTCCTCAACCTTTCACTTGGGTGGTCTTTTTCCTGCAGCTTCTTGCATGAAGTACTGGTTTATATGCTGTGATGTGCTTAATATACTATTTTAAAAAAAAATTTCTAAATAGAAAAGAGATTTAGTAGCAAACTACACTCCTTGTTTCAGCTTATTTTCATGTTGCGTCTGTTCAGCTCGTCATAAACTGAAACAAAACGTCTAACTTGGCAAATTTAAAATGGGCAACATTGAGATGGTTGTTCTGCTTGGTATAGGGTGGTAATTGATTCTAAAGCCATATCGCAGTATATTAAGTTTTGCTTTTGTAAAAAGTTATTTGGAAGTAAATGACCTGCTTTGGAATCTCTCTGCAATGCACGTGCTATATGGCAATATAGGAGCAATATGCAGTGGTGTTTTGATCACATATGAGCACCATAGCGAAGTAGAAAACAAACCAGACTAAACAGTAAGCAGTTTGATCACCAATATCATAAATGCCATTCCATCCCTAATTTTTTTGTGGAAAAGGACACACCCTTGAAGAAAATATTACACACTTAAATGTAATTTCTTTGATATAATTTAACATTTACAAAAATTAATGTCAAAATCGGTGGTACCCGTTTATTCCTGCTCCCTTGTAGCTGTCAAAGGTGGACTGTCGGGATGCTCTGGAAATGATTTGCAACCTGGAGGCGGAAGGAGATGAGAAAGGAGCGTTCACACTGTGCTCGGGCTTTCTGAGCAGACAGCTCCTCCAGGAGGACACCTACTGTGCTTGGTGAGTCACCCGACTTGTGTGAATAGTAGGCTTTGTCTTGTGTACAATCAGGGAGAACAAACGCAATTGTGGATGTTCAGTGAACTCCTACAGATTTAAATGTAGACGTTTGATGTGGAGGTAATGGGTGGTGGTCGTGACTAATGTCTATTGTCAATAATAATCTTATGAATACTCACTTTTTTTTTCTTTTCTTTTCAGGGAATTAACCCTTTTCTGGAGCAAACTTCTGAAACGATTAGAGCCTTCAGAGCAAGGGTTTCTAGAGAGATGCCTGCAGATGTCTCGCCTGGCCAAAACGGTGTTCCACCTTCTGTTTTTCATAAAAGTTATCCAGTCAGAGGTGAGTGTCCCCTGTCAGCCTGTGCTTTTGCTTTTGTTTAGCCTTTGCTGGGATGGAGAAGCATTTGAATTGTACTAAAAACTTTGGTTTCTTTTCTAATCTACAGTTGGACAAGACTGGATTGCCAACCTGCATTGAGATGTGTATACGTGCTCTCCGAATGGAGTCGTGTGAGGGAGCTAACAAGGCTACCATCTGCAAAACCATCTCGTGCCTATTGCCTGCTGACCTGGAAGTGAAACGAGCTTGCCAGCTGACTGAGTTTCTTCTAGAACCGACAGTTGACTCGTACTACGCCGTGGAGACACTTTACAACGAGCCAGATCAGAAGCTTGAGGAGGAGAGCCTTCCAATACCGAACTCTCTACGTTGTGAACTACTTCTAGTTTTTAAAACCCAATGGCCATTTGACCCTGAGTTCTGGGACTGGAAGACACTAAAGCGCCATTGCTTAGGTCTAATGGGCGAGGAGGCATCTATTGTGTCGTCCATCGATGAGCTAAATGACGACCATCCTGAAGAGCAGGATGATCTGGCCTTGCCTCCGGAGTTCAAAGACGTTTCCGAATACTTTCTGGATGCTACAAATGAACTTAAGGAAATAGCAGACCAGAGACAGAAGAATAGAGAAATGAAAAAGTTGAGGGAGAAAGGGTTTGTGTCAGCCAGGTTTAGAAATTGGCAAGCTTACATGCAATATTGTGTTTTGTGCGATAAGGAATTTCTTGGTCACAGGATAGTGCGTCATGCTCAGACTCACTTCAAAGATGGGTACTACAGCTGTCCGATCTGTTTAGAGACTTTTGAAACAAGAGAGACTTTGGACCCACACGTGGCATCTCATGTAAAAATGTCTTGCAAAGAGCGCCTTGCTGCAATGAAAACCACTAAGAAATTGGCAAGCGAAAAGGCTGCGGCTCCCGCTGTTTCTACACTGAAAGCCAAAACAGGAGAAAATCAGGCACGAAAGACCAAGACAAAAAACAACTGCAATGGAGACTTTGACAGCCTGTACAATGGAGATGCAGTGGGCCCTCCGACTGCAGTTGCTGGTGTCAAAGGGGCTGGAAAAGAGGGTAACATTTGCCCTGTTCCGCACTGCAGGAAGGGATTTAAGTACTTCCGCAATCTTCTTGCCCATGTGAAAGATCACGGTGAAGTCGAAGAGGCAAAACGCTTCCTTGAAATGCAAAACTCGAAGATAGTTTGTCAGTATTGCCGTCGACAGTTTGTTAATGTCAATCACCTCAATGACCATCTTCAGGTCCATTGTGGAACTAAGCCTTATATTTGCATTCAGTTGAATTGTAAAGCTAGCTTCGACTCCAATGCTGAGCTTCTCATGCACAGAAAAGAGCATCCAGTCTTCAAGGCAAAGTGCATGTTTCCTGGCTGTGGAAAGATTTTCAGTGAGTCTTATAAACTCTACGACCACGAGGCGCAGCATTATAAAACGTTCACTTGCAAAGTGCCTGGGTGTGGTAAAGTATTTCATGCTCAGTCTCAGTTAGATTTGCACGAGGAGAGCCATAACGCTAAGAAAGTAGAGGCAGAAATCCCTGAGAGCCAAAGTGCTTATCCTGTAGAGCCTCTTCCAGACCAGTCCAGTCAGCCCAGTAAGGAAGCTGTTCAGCAGGACATCTTTCCAGGGCCACCGTTACACTCCAGCTGCTCATTGAGCCCTTCACATCACCCACTTAGCCTAGTGAAAGTGAAGCACTCCATTGAAAACATGCTTAGTTCTGCTGGTCCAGGATCCACGCAGGCATTTGACCCTGGAACGCATAAACTTGAACCACCTGATCCAGATCTTATTCAACAGCAGATCTCGCACATGGATAACCAAGTGATCCAGCCTCCTGTGAACCCCGTACCTCCCTTGAATGAACCCAGACCAGAGGATTCCCTCCTGGATGTGCTGATGAATGACCCAGTCCTTTCTGTACCATGCCCAGTTCCTCCAACATCCACTTATCAGAACATTCTAGAGGACTATCAGTCAGCTCCCTCAAGGGATGTGTTGCAAGGACAAATGCAGGGTACCGTATCGCAAACTCATGACCTGCCTTTGTATAACAATAGCCATTCTGAATATGGACAATATAGTCCTAATCCCATAGCCCAAGTTCAAGCACAGTATCAAGCCCCATATGGAAATAACATGACATCCTTAACACAGAGTGCCCATACTAATGCCACAGTAATGCCAGTGTCTCACAGGCTTCCCCCACAAGTGACTCCCTTTCCCACCAACATGCAGGTCTCTGAGAGCAGAACAGCACAGCCGCTGCACACAAACAGCCTTGGACCTGCAGCAGAGCAGAAAGAAAAATTCAAATGTGCATATGAAAATTGTTCTAGGGAATATTGCTCCTATAGAAGTCTAACCAAGCACATGAAAGCTACTCACCCTGAGTTTTATACCCAGTGGAAACTAGCAAGAAAGAACAGTAAGATGCATCAGACTGCAAGCACATCTGTGTCCATGAATGGAAATCCAAATTCAGTTGCATCCTTACAAAACCAGCGGGGTCAAAGAATTCCTGCCCCTATAACACACATGCACAACGCTGCTGGCCGGTCTGCCTACCCAGCAAGCTGTGCTAGTTCCAGTTATCCCTCAGTCTCTTCCCATTTAGCAGCTCCCACTGGCCAGCCGTTCCCCAACCAAATGGAGAGTATATTAGACCCCATTGTGCTGTCACAGTTGGGAAGCACTTCGAGTCAGTCCCATATAGCACTTGACCCTACATGGAATTCTGTCTCAGTGAACAGTTCACTTCAGCAGCGAACCTGCCAGTCACAAGCAGTGACTTCAAACGTTGATGTCCTTTCGAGCAATCACTTCTCCTCGCTGATGAATACAGTTTCACAAAGCCAAGGGACAGATGTCCAGCATCAAGGAATGGTCTATCCTTCTTTACAGCCTCAAAGTAATTCTACATGTAATTTCATCCCTTCCCAAACAGACGGTGCCCAGAAGATAAACAGTCCAACTGTACCTAGCCACCCTATCAATTCCGCTGCATCTTCATACACCCAGCAGCCCAAGAGCAATTCTTTTTCAAAACATCCCGAGTGTGTGGTAAAACTGGAGAGGAACCCAGGTTTAGGTGTGCCACCTCTAAACAATTCCCAACAAAACACTTCCACTGTGGAGAATGCTCAAGATGATGTTGGCAGTTCAACAAGTGACGGTGACATAAAAAGAGCAAAAAGAAGCAGAAGAACAAAGTGGCCTGCCATCATTCGAGATGGGAAGTTCATTTGCTGTAGGTGCTTTAGAGAGTTCCAGAGTCCTAAGTCACTTGGAGGGCATTTGTCTAAACGTGCTCATTGCAAAGCCTTTGATGAAGCTGACCTAACTGCAGATCTCCCCGCATCGTTTCTTGAACTTCTGAACTCCCCTGTGAATGCTCCCCAGCCCAGTTCTTCTGTGCATGAAAATTCCAACCAACCACTGCATATAGTGAATAAAGGTCCACTTGACCCAAAGTTATTCCCCAATGTCACTTTTCTACATGGCAAGGATTCCCCTTACACTAGCAATAGTAAACCAAACACTGAGATCATCAAACAAAAATCTTCAAATCTTTGTGAGTCTGTTGGAGTTGGGCAGCAGACATTTACAAATACATCAGCGTCTTACCCTCAAGATGGCCAAAGCAGTGTGATTCAGCACACTGGCAATATCAAGGAAAATAATCAGCATCAAATCAGTTACACGCAGCCCTGCAGTTCCTTGTATACAGACAGTGATCTCTCGGATCCACTTCTGTCTCGTTTGCTAGGTGAAGACAACTCTTCTGCCTCAGTTAACAGGGTTCCCACTGATCATATTGACAGAATTCTTCAAACTGAGACGCTAAACAAGATAAAGGAGATCAAAGACAAGTCCACCATTGTAAATTCGAGTGGATTATCAAATGATGGGCTTCTGGCCGCCATGGCTAGTCTTGCACAGAATCTGGTATCTGAAAAGAGTGTGAAGGAAAAGCTCCGTGAGCAGATATTAGCTGGAGACTTTCACAAGAAAAATATTTTGTGTCAAGGTGATGCAAATTTGCAGAACTCTGTTCCATCAAGTCCTACAGTGGGTGTTCCTCAGCAAGCATCCCATGTAATCCAAAGAATTCCTCAAAGTGATCAGCATCATTTTGGAATTGATGCTAAACTTTCCTCAGAACATGTTTTCAAGACTGCCAGGGTTGCACCTAATGATGACTCTGCACAGATCTCTGTGGCATCTGTTTCTGTTGGCAGCGACGTAAACGATGAATCCACTAATTCGCCTGTGCAGCAGGAAGATGATGTGACAGAAATTCAGAGAGCGCTTGAAAGACTAGATCTGGATAGAGAAGTGTGTGAACGTGACCAGGCTACTATTGATCTTTCGAAGAATGATGGGTTGGCTAAACCGTCAAATGTTATGAACTCCACTGTCGAGATGCCTGGTTTTTCCTGCGACAGTGAAAATTGTGGTTACAGAGCCATGACGAAGGATGCCCTGTTCAAACATCTCATCAAACTACATAACTACACAGATGATATGCTCAATCGATACAGGAAGGACCAGGTTAAGTTGGCCCCATTTACTTGTCAAGTATGTTCCAAGAATTTCACACGAAACTCAAACCTTAAAGTCCATTATCAGACTGTTCACAACTATACACATGAGCAGATTGCAAAGCTCAGACTTAAACATCAGTACAACCGAAAATCCATGGACTGTGATGGAAGTCCTTGTCCCACCCCAAACATCTCTGATTTGCGAAATCAAAGTGACAGTCCAGTACAAAAGACAATCTGTGGTAGTGGGCAACAGCAGCACATTGATGCTGCTGGTCTGAAAGGTCTTGTGGCCACTGATGCAAGAATGAAATCAGAATGCAGTGTTCAGCCCTTTGCGCAGCAACCTCATGTTAGTCCTTTGGACACAAGTCACCAAGGGACTATGCAGACAGGCCTTGCATCACCCTCCCAAAGTCAAGTGGTCAATCATCCATCAGTGATTAGATCTGGTCCTTCGTTGGCAGCCCCCTCAAGCATGGTGCAACAGTTAAATGGACACTTGGCATCAAAACCCTTTGCATCCAGTCAACACATCCCTGGAATGCCACCTGGAGGGTTATTACCTGCAAGTGCACCCCTTATCCCTCTGACTCCAGCTGTCAGTGCCTCGACAAGCAATCTGTCCCTAGACAAGAAATCAAAACTGGGAAGACCTAAATTGCCCAAACAACGAGAGGTACCCAAAAAGCCTAAGAAAACAGACACAGATGATGTTTTCAGCCCCTACAGGCCATATCGTTGTGTCCATCATGGTTGTGTGGCTGCCTTCACAATCCAACAAAATTTGATTCTCCATTATAAAGCCATACACCAGTCAGACCTCCCTAAATTTGAAGACAATAATAACGAGGGACCAGAAGAGGAAGAAGAACACGAAGATGTGGAAGAGCATGATATACCTGATAGTGATGTCACTGAGGCAAAAGAATTTCGGTGTCAAGTCAAAGACTGCTCTCGGATATTCCTGGTAGTCACGGACTTGTTGCAACATTATCTTCAGCTTCACAGGCTAAGCCTTGACAAAGCAGGTGCTATGATGTCTGGCATGAACTTGGGCAAGTTCCCCTGTGACCAGCCAAATTGTGCTGCTACCTTTACAGCGTTCTGGAAATACGTTAGCCACATCGACAAAGAACATAAGTCTGTAAAAGTATCCAAAGCAGATCCTGTAGAGGGAATATACCGGTGTGAAGTAGAAGGCTGCGAATGCTATTACTCAACGCGGTCAAATCTGCTGCGGCACACCATGAAGAAACACCAGGATGTTTACAAACTCCAACTAATGAAGTCTAAAGGTGTCAAACTTGGCCGTCCTCGGAAGAACCCTTATGCCTGCTTTGAGAAGGAAAACAGAGAAGTTAATAAGAAACCTGAGAAGAAGGCAGGTGAGAAGAAGAGACGGGCAGAAAGGAACAACCACTGGACGAAATACGGAAAGCCCATTTTGAAAACCAAGGAAGAGGCCTCTGCCATATGCACCAAGAGGTTTCCATTGCAGTACCCTTGTATGATCAAAGGCTGCGAGACTGTGGCTAGCTCTGAACGGCACATAATAAAGCATTACGTCCAGCACGGTCTGCCAAAACAGTACTTGGAGGAGCAGAGGAGCAACTACATACACTGCAAGAAGTTGCCCCGGTCGAGGTATAAGCGCATCACGTCAAGGAGCGACGACACTGACAAGTCAGACGACAGCTCCGTGGAGATGTCTGAGAACGAGAGGGCTGCGGACCCTGTACGAAGCGGGTCTGAATTTTCAAAGCCAGCATCCGAAAAAGAGACCACAGAGGATGCCAAACCGTCCACCGACACGAGTTCAGAAATCTCTGTGGTGGTCAAGCGGAGAAGAGGACGCCCACGCAAGGCGGCCATTAATAAGAATAAACTTTTAATTCACAAAAGAGTGACGAGGCTAAGAACTGCACACAGTTACACCGTCAACTACGCAGATGTAAACTCGGACTCCACCTCATCCAGCGTCGTGCTGCCGCAAGAGGAGGTATCTGAGCAAAAGTCAACGTTGAGCTCTTTCAAGCCGATGGGCTTTGAGGTGTCCTTCCTTCAGTTCCTGGAGCAGTCCAGCCAGTCCACAGAAAAGAGGAAAGCTACGGTGGTGTTGGACGCGATTCCGCGCAAGAAAACTACGACCGTGAAACTAAAGACTGCCTCGGTCGTGTGCAGTAGGTCAGATGTACTGAAACTTGTCGAATTTAAGAACCCCCAGAAGCTAACCTCCCTCAAAAACGTGACCTTTGAGGTGCACCGAGGGTTTTCAAACGTATTTGAACTCCTGCTCAAACAGCTGCATGAAATGCGCCCAGCCGTGGTGATTCAGAAAGAGGGTTCGTCTGACAGCATCAAACATTGAGGGGTGGTACTCGGGGCATGACGTCCGACACGCACGGTGGATTTAAACTGACGTGGTCTCTGTGTTCGGGCAGTAAACGTGCTGGTTGAGTTGTTTGTTGGATTGTTTTTGTACGATGAACAGTACAAACCCTTGACGTTAATCGGCGCCTGCTAATCACTCAACGGGACTGTGTGTATTAAAGTCATTTTGTAGTTGAAAACTAAACGCGCAGATAATTATATACCTCTAAAGCATGCCCTTATCAAGCTATCCAGCACAGTTTGTTGCCTTTGGAAATGAAACTTTTAAAGGAATAGCAGAAGATTTTACTTTTTGGATATTACACAGGACGTGATTTACTTTGAAAGTAAAATAGCCCCTCTTCCAGATGGACTGAAACTTCTGTAGTGCAGTGTGTAGATGATTAACTGTTTTGGTCTCGTTTATCTTGCGTTGTAAATCTGAAAATTGTCTAATGTTGTGTCTGTGTGCACATAACGGTTCTCTGGATAATTACTGCCACCAGCAGTCTGTACCTTCAACAACTGAGACCAATTTATTACAGCTTGCATTTTGTACCACTGCGTTATTGTCCTTATTTCCCAGTTGGACAAGGTGTTTTGTCCTTGTTGACATTAACTGTTTATTGACACTCATGTTTTTCCTGATTGATTATTCTTTTACATGATGCACCCACGGCTGTTCTTTTAGGCTTTTCCGAAAACTCAGTTTTGGATTTGGCCTGAAAGAGGGCTCTGATGTGTATGAAGCACCTTTATAATTCACACCAGGTTTTTATTTGTTTGGTTAATTGGGAGATAATGTAAATGGGGGTTTTATTGTATGTATTTTAGTTTGGTCACACGGTGATGCACTGGATATATTGCATTTATTATAAATGATTCAAAGGTGAAATGTCTGCGTGCTAGTTTTTGTAAAAAAAAAAAAAAAAGTCACACAGCAAGAGGGAGTGAGCAAGATGTTCGAGTCTTGATGCTTCATGGAGGATCTGCATTGAAATATTAATAAACCACTCGTACTGCCTTTCACATTTGTAGAGCAAGACGGTAGTTTTGCCCCTTCATTACCCACAAATGTGGTCAAGCCAGGACGTATTTGGTGGCTGAAGTCTTTAGCTTTAGCGCTGGAGCTACAAGGCTAATAAAGCTAACCAGCAATGCATGTGATTAGAGTGGTGCTAACTGCATGCCTAAATCATCTCCAGCATCAAATGGGTCATTGTTACACCGTCAGAAACCAGTTGGGCATCGACTTAAAAAGATGGTTCTTCAAGGCTTCTTTAGTAAAGGAAATGGTTCTATGTAGATCCATAAACATTCAGAAGTCATGTGTATGATTAAACGGCTCTTCAGCTTGATGGAGAATGTTCTGTGGTTCTGTTTGCCAAAAAAAAAGGTTTCTTCTGTTCTTAGAAGCTTGGCATTGCAACAATGAAAGAACCCTTTAAAAAGGGTTTACAGGGCGTTCTCCAACAATCTGACGAACCGTTTCGTCATGCACAGAACCCTTTGATCAAGCAAAGGGTTCTTTGAGTGTTAAGGTTTGATAAACTATTTTCTTTACTAAAGAAGCCGTGAAGAACCATCTTTGAGTGCAGCAGAGTGTCCATTATTGAGGTCACTCAGCACATGGGCTGAGGCGGATTTAGCATCATGCTGATTGGTTGGTGCTGATGAGCGTTCATCATGCTTGTTGGTGCTCTCTCACTCAAAGCCCAGGCAGCCAAACTGAAGGTCTGTATTTGGATGAATTGTGAGGTCAGTGGAAAAGACAGTTGTGTTTGATGGCAGCTCTGAAGACCAGAACAGGAGACATACATTCTGGAGAAACACCATCTGAGATCAACAGGTGTCAGAATGACTTCACACCACTTAATAACTGGTTAACTACATTAGCTTAATTAAAAAAAAAAAGGTTTTATTTTGCCTCTTTCTTCCCCATGAAAGTACTCAGTCTTCCAAGACATGTTTGGTGTCTGATGTTTCCTTCTTCAGTTTTAACGCTTACCTACAAGGCCAAGGTGTGAAGTACAGGGGGTCTGGGCCCCCTGATTAACCTCTTAGACCCTCTGAGTCTGAGCTTGATCTGTCTGCTCTTCCTCAGGGTGGCGCTGTATCAGACTGGCTCACCCAGTTGGTCCTTCATAGTCTAGAAACTGTAACTCTGCCCGGATTCCTCTGAAAAACTTTACAACGAGCTGCAGCAGCTCTGAAAACCGGAGAACTCACCCAGTTTCCCAAGAGCTTGGAGTGAAGAGTGACTGTTCCTCATTCCTCACACTGAAGACCGGAGAGGAGACGAGGAAGATCTCAGTTACTGTGAGGAAGAGCGCAGAACCGCACTAGAACAGAGACTCTACAGAAGAACTGCTGATAGAACAGACATTTACTGACACAGAAGCACCAGTGCTGCTTCAGAGACTAAGTTGGCAGCAAGACCCCTCAAGTAATAGGGGGTAGTTCACGCACTGTGTGAGGCATTGTTAGTATGGTGCTAACTACATGCCTAAAGTACCAGAAACCTCCAAAACGTGGCATTGATGAAGCTCAAACAGACTTGCTAGTGTAGTTTTTGACACATGCTTATTCTCCTGGGTCACAGAAGGTGCTGGAACCTATCCCAGCACTCAGTGGGAGGAAGGCAGGAAGCACCCTGGAGATTTTTGGAGGTTAATCAACATTTGATTGAGATGAGTGTGTGATGATTTAGCGCCGTGCTAACTGGTTAATGAGCTTCTCTCGCTGATCACCAGAAAACCAAACTGAAGATCTGAGTACATTCGCCTCGGAGCTCCTGTCCTAAAACTAAAGAAGCCAATTTAAGACGCCCAGCGCGTCTCAGCTGATGGACCACGTTTGGAGTGAAGGAGGGGAGATGGGTCCATTTTTGCCAAACTGTTTTTGATGTTGGGAACTTTATGAATAAAGATCCTAATCAGGCTTGTTACTGTAGCCTCACGTCTAGAACAGACGGTCCACTTTCTTTAGAAATAGAATGACTTTACTGATCAGCAGAGTAACACAAAGTGCATCAATACCAATTATAAATATTAATGTAATACAAATTACAGTATGTACGTAACATCAGAGATAAATACAAAGGCACACAGACAAAATGTGTATACGTTGATAGATAAATATATATTTATATATAGCTGTTGTCAGAACAAAACCTCGTGTATCTGTTTTTGTTGATTTTCAGGTTTTGACAGAATCTGAAAATGCCTGTTGGTCTTTATATTCTGTATAAATTTCTTGAAGGATGGACCGAAATAAATGGCCAAAATTCACTTGATAAAAACTCCATTGACTTCCATTAAAATTAAAGTAGGTTTTTTCCTTCTCCTGTAAAGTTACCGCTTTGGAGATGCGAGGTTTTGTTGGGACAACCGTGATCTCTATGTTTCTGTTTGTGGAACTGAATGTGCTGTTCAGGTTGGTTCCTTCAATGTCGGTGTCGACTGAAACTGAATCATCTCTTTGCTCACAGATTCAGGCTTTAGTCCAGGTGAGCCGAGAATTAGGGTGGCTGGAGGATGACACCGGCACGCCCCCTTGTGGTCCACAGGGATGTACCTAATATTTAAAAAATATATTTAATAATTAATTAATTACACAACTATACAAAAGAATGAAGTTCTAATAAAAATGAATATTTATATAAATTTATATCCATGAAATTCTAATAAAATTCACATCTAGAATGAAGTTCTAATAAAATTAATATCCAGAATGAGGTTCTAATGAAAATAATAACTTTGAATTTCAAAAACTTTAAAATATTAATGTAATTATTCAGTAAAAGTATGACCAAAGCATGTCTTTAAAGTTTTTCCTAAATGCTTGGAAAATGATAGTTACTGAGGAAAAGCGCAACAAAATATATTTTTAAGATTTTGTTTGAAGAACATCATCGCTTGGAAAAAGAATAAAAAAGAGAAGATTAATCTTAAAATCTCTGACAATGTGATCACTGATGGGAAGCTCCACAGACCTCTTACTGAAGCACTTCCAGCACTGTTTGGACATGATGTACAGCATCTCCGTCACGTTCAGCACGATGCAGAGGATGGACGTGCAGGCCATGATGTAGAGGAAGACCTTCTTCTCCGTGGGTTTGGAGATGTAGCAGTCGACGGTGTTGGGACAGGGGCTCTCCTCGCACCGCAGCAGCCTGGGCACGTTGAAGTCGTACAGGATGTAGAAGGTCAGAAGAGTGCCCACTTCGAAGGCGGTTTTCAGAACCAGGCTGAGCAGATAGGTGCACAGCAGGCCGCCGTCTATCCTGCCTTTATCCTCGTAGAGCTTCCTGCCGTGCTTGCTCTCCCGGTGCTCCCGGTACGCCACGTGCAGCGCCACCAGCAGGGACGGAGTGGACACCATGATCAGCTGCAGCGCCCACAGTCGCATCTGAGAACAGCGAGGGATGCAAATACATACATTCAGAGAGCATTCGGATTCGGGCTGTGGTAATGGGAGGTCTACGGCACTAACAGGTTTATGGTGCTGACTGGCCTGTGGTGAGAACACCGTGGTCTCCAACCCAGGCTCTGGAGAGCTCCTGCAGGTGTAGTTCCAACCCATTCAACATGCTGCTCCTTCTTTACCTAACACTAAAACATCTGATCCAGCCAGTCAGGAGCTTCTGGAGAAGTTAATTAGCTGGAGCAGGTGTGGCAGATTGTGTTTGGAACTAGACACTGCAGGAAGGCAGCTCTCCAGGACCAGCTCTCCAGGCCACTCTACTGACAGGCCTATGGTGCTAACAGGGCTACAGTTAGTGTGTTTATGGCACTGACAAGTCTCTGAGGCTAGAGAGGCTATGATGGTATCAGGTCTATGGCACTAGCAGGTCTATGGCGTTAGCAGGTCTATGATGTTAGCAGGTCTATGACGTTAGTAGGTCTATGATGTTAGCAGGTCTAAGACGTTAGCAGGTCTATGGCACTAGCAGGTCTATGATGTTAGCAGGTCTATGATATTTGCAGGTCTATGATGTTAGTAGGTCTATGGCACTAGCAGGTCTATGATATTTGCAGGTCTATGGCACTAGTAGGTCTATGATGTTAGCAGGTCTATGATATTTGCAGGTCTATGATGTTAGTAGGTCTATGGCACTAGCAGGTCTATGATATTTGCAGGTCTATGGCACTAGTAGGTCTATGATGTTAGCAGGTCTATGATATTTGCAGGTCTATGATGTTAGTAGGTCTATGGCACTAGCAGGTCTATGATATTTGCAGGTCTATGGCACTAGTAGGTCTATGATGTTAGCAGGTCTATGATATTTGCAGGTCTATGATGTTAGTAGGTCTATGGCACTAGCAGGTCTATGATGTTAGTAGGTCTATGGCACTAGCAGGTCTATGATGTTAGTAGGTCTATGGCGTTAGCAGGTCTATGATGTTAGTAGGTCTATGGCACTAGCAGGTCTATGATGTTAGCAGGTCTATGGCACTAGCAGGTCTATGGCGTTAGCAGGTCTATGGAGCTGCGCTGTGTGTGAAGTGGAGGTGGAGGCCGTGCCTGAGAGATGGGGAAGAACCGGTCGAAGCAGACGTTCTCGCAGCCGGGCTGCTTGGTGTTGCAGACAAACTCCTTGTTTTCATCTTTCCACACCTGCTCTGCCGCAGCCACGAAGACCAGGATCCGGAAGATGAAGAGAACGGAGAGCCAGATCCGGCCCACCACCGTGGAGTACTTATTCACTCCGCTCAGAACGTTCTCCAGAAAACCCCAGTTCATCCCTGCAGCGCCTGCAGGACACGGATCAGACGAGCAGAACCAGCCATCAGGGCCCTGAGCCTGAACTGAGCCGGACCATCAAATCAATGACAGTAATGACGGATTGTTTATCGGACGCAAAGACGATCCGATAAACAGAGTGAAGCCTGAGGAAACGGACTGTTTGGACCACAGTGAACCCAAATGAACCCAAATGAACCCAGAACACACTCAGACACGCAGACCGGGTTCACAGGCTAGTGAGTGATGTGTCACACCTACTTCTACTGTATTTATAGACAGGTGGTAAAGTTAGAGTAGTGCAAGAAATTATACTTATTAATAAATATTACTACTTGATCATTAATATAAATACTTAATTGATCATTAATTAATTAAACACAATTACCAAAAATTAGTAGGAAACTAAAAATAAATAAATATATATATAAATACATTATATACACTTAGTGTCCAGTAGGATGGACAGAGTTGCATGAAATTATTAGTAAACTAATATCCAGAAATCTTTGTTTTATTCCAGAAATCACAACAAAATCTCCCAAGAATGCTTGTAAATGAATAATTACGACATGTTAATTATGCTTTAATGTCTCCTTATATGTTTGTTTACGGTAATGAATAAAACATCTAAAATGACTTCACTGTGTAGTTTAGAGTGTTTAAACCGGCGCTGGGCATCACTGCATATGAAATAAATAATATGTATATTAATATGAAACGTGATTCCAAACCTTTTAGCCTTAATATATGTGCATGTATTTAAGGCCACTGTCTGTTTATTCATTCAGCCCCTCGTGTCTTTCATTTTCTCTGTTCTGCTGCTGTAAAGCCAGATTTGGACCTGCTCTGTAGGGTTCTTTCTTTTAGAAAAGGTTCTGCTGTTGTTACAAGTCAAAGAACCTTTTGTCTGGTAACAGTGGCACAACAGAAGAACCTTTTCAGTGCTATAAAGGTTATTTTTTAAAAACAAGGTAGGTTCCCCATCACCATGATTATACATAATAATAATAATAATAAGCAAAATAAACAATATAACAAATAACCAGCGTTAGAACCTTGTGGCGGAAACTATTAGAACGGCGCGCATAAAAAGAACCGTTTTCTGAACTGCAGGGAACCATTTAAGCAGTCAATCGGTTCTTTAAGTGGCTGTAAATAGAACCACTGTTTACTAGAGAACCTGCTTTAAGGGGCAGGTTTATAAAGCGTAATATCACATTAACATAATGTACATAATATGAAATATAAAATAACATACGGCATAAAATACATCATATACATCATATACGACACGGCGTGGATGTTATTAACACACCAAATCAACACAGCAGGATCAAAGACACATAACAGTAAATAAACAATAAACAAGTGGAAGATCAGATCAGTTGACCTTGGCTGACCTTTGCTGTCTGCAGGAGGTTCCTGAGGATCTGTGTGTGGGGGCGGCGGTGTGGACCCCCTGTTTAAAGCGGGGAAGCCCACTCGCGGCTCTGCAGCGGCGGGACCGTTCAGAAGCCAAATGCACCTGGCCTGGGTGCCGCACCTGTTTGGTTGCCGTGGGAACGGCTGACGTGTCTGTCTACAGTAAACAGAGTGGAGGGCGACACCTGAGAGCCGCAGGCGGGAACGGACGACGCGGCGCGGCTGGCGTTACACAGCAGGTCCATCCGTCCTGCTGCTGCCCCATAAAAACACACGCAGAACCTTTTTTGGTGCTATATAGAACCATATAGAACACATTCCCCATCAGTCTGAAGAACCATTCAGAGCCCTCACCGTTCACCCAGGGGCAGAATGAAAAAGCAGCTGTGGCACTTTTCTCAGCTCAGAATTTGTTGGCTCTGCTTTTTATTTATTTATTTGTTTATTTATTTGTTTGTTTATTTGTTTATTATTGTCTTTTTCGTTCCTATTCCTCCTGTTTTTAATGCTTCATTTTCTTCTTTTTACAGCTTTTAATTCTATGGAATTTTTGCTGTACGCTGATTTTACACTGCAGTTTTTTGTAAGAAAGATATTATTATTATTATTGTTATTATTATTAGTATTATTAGCATTATTATTGTTGTTATTGTAGTTTCAGAGCATCGAGTCTCTGTCGGCAGTGAAGGCCATGCAAATTTAACCACTGCAGTGGGACGTTTTCACCTGTTCATACATTATTAACGGCTTCACAGAGACGCCGGCGTCCTCACGCAGCTGAGCTCCAACAGCAGAACAGCAGAACAGCAGAACAGCACACTTTCACGCCTGGACACGTCTGTGTGTCACGACACGTTCACAGCAGAAATGATTGTCCCAGGAATCAGAAACACCGTTTCAGCCCACTTACGCATTTTTATCTGACCACACTCTTCAAAAAAACATTAAAAAGGTTCTTTAGTAAAGGCAGTGGTTCTGCTCAGAACCATGAGGTCTATATAGAACCATTTGCACTCTTAAACGGTTCCATGCCTGGTGAAATGGTTCTTCAGACTGATAGAGAACGTGTTGTATAAAAGGCTCTGCTATTATTACAGTCAAGCTTGTTACAGTATAAGAACCTTTTCTGGTGCTGGAACCGCTTTTAATCTGAGAGAGCCCTTGAAGAACCATCCTGCTTAAGGGTTGACTACACAAATCGGATCCAGCAGCATGGGTACCAAATGTGTCAAATTAAAAATTATTACAACAGCACAACAACAACATTATTATTAAAGTATAAGAACTATTAGTATTATTGTAATTATTATTATTGTTATTATTATTAGAGGTATTTATTGGGGCATTGAGGTTTAACAGTATGAGGGTCTGAGAGCCTCAGTGTGGCCGGGAGAGCAGAGCGCCGCTCCGGCCGGCAGATGGCGCTGTGGCGCTGCGGCGCTTCAGCCGTGTTTTGTTTTCAGAGCAGAGAAGAGGCGCCGGGTGAGTTTGGAAGGTCTTCTGTTTATCATCCTTCGGTTTTTATAAAATAGCTTATTTATAATAAATCCAAGCTGATTATTGATCAGATCATTTCCCATTTCAGTGTTTGTGATGGAGCCGGACAGTAAAGATCAATACCGGAGTCCCGGACTGAGAGGAATGAAGAGCACAACGTTATTCAGAGCAGTTAACCCAGAATTATTCATCAGACCTGTGAGATTAAACCCTCTAAACACGATTATTCATCAGACCTGTGAGATTAAACCCTCTAAACACGCGATTATTCATCAGACCTGTGAGATTAAACCCTCTAAACACGATTATTCATCAGACCTGTGAGATTAAACCCTCTAAACACGATTATTCATCAGACCTGTGAGATTAAACCCTCTAAACACGATTATTCATCAGACCTGTGAGATTAAACCCTCTAAACACGCGATTATTCACCAGACCTGTGAGATTAAACCCTCTGAACACGATTATTCATCAGACCTGTGAGATTAAACCCTCTAAACACGATTATTCATCAGACCTGTGAGATTAAACCCTCTAAACACGATTATTCATCAGACCTGTGAGATTAAACCCTCTAAACACGATTATTCATCAGACCTGTGAGATTAAACCCTCTAAACACGATTATTCATCAGACCTGTGAGATTAAACCCTCTAAACACGCGATTATTCACCAGACCTGTGAGATTAAACCCTCTAAACACGATTATTCATCAGACCTGTGAGATTAAACCCTCTAAACACGATTATTCATCAGACCTGTGAGATTAAACCCTCTAAACACGCGATTATTCATCAGACCTGTGAGATTAAACCCTCTAAACACGATTATTCATCAGACCTGTGAGATTAAACACTCTAAACACGATTATTCATCAGACCTGTGAGATTAAACCCTCTAAACACGATTATTCATCAGACCTGTGAGATTAAACCCTCTAAACCCGATTATTCATCAGACCTGTGAGATTAAACCCTCTAAACACGATTATTCATCAGACCTGTGAGATTAAACCCTCTAAACACGCGATTATTCATCAGACCTGTGAGATTAAACCCTCTAAACACGCGATTATTCATCAGACCTGTGAGATTAAACCCTCTAAACACGATTATTCATCAGACCTGTGAGATTAAACCCTCTAAACACGATTATTCATCAGACCTGTGAGATTAAACCCTCTAAACACGCGATTATTCATCAGACCTGTGAGATTAAACCCTCTAAACACGATTATTCATCAGACCTGTGAGATTAAACCCTCTAAACACGATTATTCATCAGACCTGTGAGATTAAACCCTCTAAACACGATTATTCATCAGACCTGTGAGATTAAACCCTCTAAACACGATTATTCATCAGACCTGTGAGATTAAACCCTCTAAACACGCGATTATTCATCAGACCTGTGAGATTAAACCCTCTAAACCCGATTATTCATCAGACCTGTGAGATTAAACCCTCTAAACACGATTATTCATCAGACCTGTGAGATTAAACCCTCTAAACACGCGATTATTCACCAGACCTGTGAGATTAAACCCTCTAAACACGATTATTCATCAGACCTGTGAGATTAAACCCTCTAAACACGATTATTCATCAGACCTGTGAGATTAAACCCTCTAAACACGATTATTCATCAGACCTGTGAGATTAAACCCTCTAAACACGCGATTATTCATCAGACCTGTGAGATTAAACCCTCTAAACACGATTATTCATCAGACCTGTGAGATTAAACCCTCTAAACACGATTATTCATCAGACCTGTGAGATTAAACCCTCTAAACACGCGATTATTCATCAGACCTGTGAGATTAAACCCTCTAAACACGATTATTCATCAGACCTGTGAGATTAAACCCTCTAAACACGCGATTATTCACCAGACCTGTGAGATTAAACCCTCTGAACACGATTATTCATCAGACCTGTGAGATTAAACCCTCTAAACACGATTATTCATCAGACCTGTGAGATTAAACCCTCTAAACACGATTATTCATCAGACCTGTGAGATTAAACCCTCTAAACACGATTATTCATCAGACCTGTGAGATTAAACCCTCTAAACACGATTATTCATCAGACCTGTGAGATTAAACCCTCTAAACACGCGATTATTCACCAGACCTGTGAGATTAAACCCTCTAAACACGATTATTCATCAGACCTGTGAGATTAAACCCTCTAAACACGATTATTCATCAGACCTGTGAGATTAAACCCTCTAAACACGATTATTCATCAGACCTGTGAGATTAAACCCTCTAAACCCGATTATTCATCAGACCTGTGAGATTAAACCCTCTAAACACGATTATTCATCAGACCTGTGAGATTAAACCCTCTAAACACGATTATTCATCAGACCTGTGAGATTAAACCCTCTAAACACGATTATTCATCAGACCTGTGAGATTAAACCCTCTAAACACGATTATTCATCAGACCTGTGAGATTAAACCCTCTAAACACGATTATTCATCAGACCTGTGAGATTAAACCCTCTAAACACGCGATTATTCATCAGACCTGTGAGATTAAACCCTCTAAACACGCGATTATTCATCAGACCTGTGAGATTAAACCCTCTAAACACGCGATTATTCATCAGACCTGTGAGATTAAACCCTCTAAACACGATTATTCATCAGACCTGTGAGATTAAACCCTCTAAACACGCGATTATTCATCAGACCTGTGAGATTAAACCCTCTAAACACGATTATTCATCAGACCTGTGAGATTAAACCCTCTAAACACGATTATTCATCAGACCTGTGAGATTAAACCCTCTAAACGCGATTATTCATCAGACCTGTGAGATTAAACCCTCTAAACACGATTATTCATCAGACCTGTGAGATTAAACCCTCTAAACACGCGATTATTCATCAGACCTGTGAGATTAAACCCTCTAAACCCGATTATTCATCAGACCTGTGAGATTAAACCCTCTAAACACGATTATTCATCAGACCTGTGAGATTAAACCCTCTAAACACGATTATTCATCAGACCTGTGAGATTAAACCCTCTAAACACGCGATTATTCACCAGACCTGTGAGATTAAACCCTCTAAACACGATTATTCATCAGACCTGTGAGATTAAACCCTCTAAACACGATTATTCATCAGACCTGTGAGATTAAACCCTCTAAACACGATTATTCATCAGACCTGTGAGATTAAACCCTCTAAACACGATTATTCATCAGACCTGTGAGATTAAACCCTCTAAACACGCGATTATTCATCAGACCTGTGAGATTAAACACGATTATTCATCAGACCTGTGAGATTAAACCCTCTAAACACGATTATTCATCAGACCTGTGAGATTAAACCCTCTAAACACGCGATTATTCATCAGACCTGTGAGATTAAACCCTCTAAACACGATTATTCATCAGACCTGTGAGATTAAACCCTCTAAACCCGATTATTCATCAGACCTGTGAGATTAAACCCTCTAAACACGCGATTATTCATCAGACCTGTGAGATTAAACCCTCTAAACACGATTATTCATCAGACCTGTGAGATTAAACCCTCTAAACACGATTATTCATCAGACCTGTGAGATTAAACCCTCTAAACACGATTATTCATCAGACCTGTGAGATTAAACCCTCTAAACACGCGATTATTCATCAGACCTGTGAGATTAAACCCTCTAAACACGATTATTCATCAGACCTGTGAGATTAAACCCTCTAAACACGCGATTATTCATCAGACCTGTGAGATTAAACCCTCTAAACACGATTATTCATCAGACCTGTGAGATTAAACCCTCTAAACACGATTATTCATCAGACCTGTGAGATTAAACCCTCTAAACACGCGATTATTCATCAGACCTGTGAGATTAAACCCTCTAAACACGCGATTATTCATCAGACCTGTGAGATTAAACCCTCTAAACACGCGATTATTCATCAGACCTGTGAGATTAAACCCTCTAAACACGATTATTCATCAGACCTGTGAGATTAAACCCTCTAAACACGATTATTCATCAGACCTGTGAGATTAAACCCTCTAAACACGATTATTCATCAGACCTGTGAGATTAAACCCTCTAAACGCGATTATTCATCAGACCTGTGAGATTAAACCCTCTAAACACACGATTATTCATCAGACCTGTGAGATTAAACCCTCTAAACACGCGATTATTCATCAGACCTGTGAGATTAAACCCTCTAAACACGCGATTATTCATCAGACCTGTGAGATTAAACCCTCTAAACACGCGATTATTCATCAGACCTGTGAGATTAAACCCTCTAAACACGATTATTCATCAGACCTGTGAGATTAAACCCTCTAAACACGATTATTCATCAGACCTGTGAGATTAAACCCTCTAAACGCGATTATTCATCAGACCTGTGAGATTAAACCCTCTAAACACACGATTATTCATCAGACCTGTGAGATTAAACCCTCTAAACACGCGATTATTCATCAGACCTGTGAGATTAAACCCTCTAAACACGCGATTATTCATCAGACCTGTGAGATTAAACCCTCTAAACACGCGATTATTCACCAGACCTGTGAGATTAAACCCTCTAAACACGCGATTATTCACCAGACCTGTGAGATTAAACCCTCTAAACCCGATTATTCATCAGACCTGTGAGATTAAACCCTCTAAACACGCGATTATTCATCAGACCTGTGAGATTAAACCCTCTAAACACGATTATTCATCAGACCTGTGAGATTAAACCCTCTAAACACGCGATTATTCATCAGACCTGTGAGATTAAACCCTCTAAACACGCGATTATTCATCAGACCTGTGAGATTAAACCCTCTAAACACGCGATTATTCATCAGACCTGTGAGATTAAACCCTCTAAACACGCGATTATTCATCAGACCTGTGAGATTAAACCCTCTAAACACGCGATTATTCATCAGACCTGTGAGATTAAACCCTCTAAACACGCGATTATTCATCAGACCTGTGAGATTAAACCCTCTAAACACGATTATTCATCAGACCTGTGAGATTAAACCCTCTAAACACGATTATTCATCAGACCTGTGAGATTAAACCCTCTAAACACGATTATTCATCAGACCTGTGAGATTAAACCCTCTAAACGCGATTATTCATCAGACCTGTGAGATTAAACCCTCTAAACACACGATTATTCATCAGACCTGTGAGATTAAACCCTCTAAACACGCGATTATTCATCAGACCTGTGAGATTAAACCCTCTAAACACGCGATTATTCATCAGACCTGTGAGATTAAACCCTCTAAACACGCGATTATTCATCAGACCTGTGAGATTAAACCCTCTAAACACGATTATTCATCAGACCTGTGAGATTAAACCCTCTAAACACGATTATTCATCAGACCTGTGAGATTAAACCCTCTAAACGCGATTATTCATCAGACCTGTGAGATTAAACCCTCTAAACACACGATTATTCATCAGACCTGTGAGATTAAACCCTCTAAACACGCGATTATTCATCAGACCTGTGAGATTAAACCCTCTAAACACGCGATTATTCATCAGACCTGTGAGATTAAACCCTCTAAACACGCGATTATTCACCAGACCTGTGAGATTAAACCCTCTAAACACGCGATTATTCACCAGACCTGTGAGATTAAACCCTCTAAACCCGATTATTCATCAGACCTGTGAGATTAAACCCTCTAAACACGCGATTATTCATCAGACCTGTGAGATTAAACCCTCTAAACACGATTATTCATCAGACCTGTGAGATTAAACCCTCTAAACACGCGATTATTCATCAGACCTGTGAGATTAAACCCTCTAAACACGCGATTATTCATCAGACCTGTGAGATTAAACCCTCTAAACACGCGATTATTCATCAGACCTGTGAGATTAAACCCTCTAAACACGCGATTATTCATCAGACCTGTGAGATTAAACCCTCTAAACACGCGATTATTCATCAGACCTGTGAGATTAAACCCTCTAAACGCGATTATTCATCAGACCTGTGAGATTAAACCCTCTAAACACGATTATTCATCAGACCTGTGAGATTAAACCCTCTAAACACGCGATTATTCGCCAATTATTCGCCCTTGAGCAAGACACCTAACCCCCAACTGCTCCCCAGGTGCTGTGGATTGGGCTGCCCACCGCTCCATTCATGAGTGTGAATAAGTAAACACACCCTCTCCTGAGAACACACTTCTGCACATTTTAATGGACAATTACTGTTTATTTACTGAATTTAACAAGAAGAATACACCACGAAACATTGGCCCAGTGAAAGCGTTAGGGCACGTTTTATATTTAAGTAATTTTTTCTCCTTTATTTGTGCTGCAATACTTAGTTACATTCATTAAACACTGCACAGGTGTTGACATTCCCAGGCACCTTGTATGTATTTATGCCTGACCGCGCTGCTTGTACACGGGTCCGGCTGCAGTCCTCAGCGCATCAGACCAGAGTTTATCACTTCAGTGTACTGTCGCATCACCCACCCTTACCCTGTGTGTTGGTGTCTCCTCCTCCTCCTCAGAATAAGCCGGTGATGGCGTTCGGTCTGGTCACCCTCACGCTGTGTGTGGGGTATCTGGGCTACCTGCACGCGGTGAAGGAGAACAGGCAGGAGCTCTACGAGGCCGTGGACAGCGAGGGGGAGAGATACATGCGCAGGAAGAGCTCCAAGTGGGACTGAAGGGGAACGGTCTTCTGTCCACGTCAGTCAACCAGCAAACAGAGACGCCCAGAGACTTAATGCATTATAATTTAATGCGTAAATCATACGTTATTATAACGATCTTGCAGGAATCCCCGTTTCCCAGCTGGGGTCAGTAGCTCGCCGGACAGGTGGGGGTTTTGTTGCTCTAATTCACCTGGGTGAGCTCAGGTGTGTTAATGTGTATATAAGGTGGTGTTTGTTATAATAAACCGTGTATCAGTGCTGTTTTTGTGCCTTTATAAGAGAGGAGAAAATTGTATCCACTGTCAGTCCCTCATATTTCTAACGATCAGGTCTTAATTTGGAGGATTATGTTTATATTTATGAATATATATGGTGTTGTGAAAAGGTTTTGGCACTCCAAGTCCAAAACAACTAATTGAAATGATTATTATTATTTTTTTTTTATTACTGTTGTTATCCGATTTTCCCCCACATGGCTGGCGTTGCAGGGTGCAGGCAGGGTGAGGGGAGGCTCTCTTGGACTCCCAAACACAGGAATGAAATCTTCAATCTCCACAAAAATAGAGCCGACGTGCAGAATTGCAAATATCCTCTACAGCAGGAGCGTCAAACTGGGTTCCTTCCAGGCCGCAGCTCTGCAGAGTAATCAGATCAATAGTAATCGCGCCTTAAAACACACAGGCATCGAGTTCCCCGTCACACTCTGTGTTCTGCCTCGCCTCGTTCATTTATCACTCGGCAGTAATTGCACTGAGTGTTAGCTGAAGGGCGCTATTAGAGGTGGATGCCGGGTTCCCATCATTACCACTGTGAACAATTCTGACTCAGTGGGTTTCACCACACAAGAACCATGTACACCCAAAGAACCATTTGCAGGCTTAAGTCTTTCTTTGCGTGGTGAAACAGTTCTTCAGGTTGATGGAGAACCCTCTGGGTTCTGCTGTACTAATGATGTCTAGCTTAAAGCAATAGCAGAACCCTATTTGGTGCTATATAGAACCATATATGACATTCTCCATCAATTGTTCCATCTCCAGCAGCACTGCTGTGTCTGATCCACTCGTACCAGCACCACACACACTAACACCACCACCACGTCAGTGTTATTGCAGTGCTGAGAATGATCCACCGCCCAAACAGTACCTGCTCTGTGAGGGTCCATGGGGGTCCTGACCACTGAAGAACAGGGTAACAGAGTATCAGAGAAACAGATGGACTACAGTCTGTAACTGTAGAACTACAGAGAGCAGCTATACGGTCAGTGGAGCTGATGAAGTGGACAGTGAGGTGGTTGTAATGAAGGGCTGTTGTGTTAATATATATTTATATTGTACACTCACACTGAAAGCTACACAGAGAGTCTAGAACACGCACTAGGCTGTGTGTGAACCAGGGAACCAGGCTGGATTACTTCAGGCAATCAAAGTAGCTTTTCCTGTTCTCTGAGTTTCTTCAGGCTGATGTCACTAGAAAAACAGCTGGTAGCCGAAACTGGAACAAACCTGAACTGGACAAACGTGTCAGGGTGGACGGAAAAGAGAGACACCTGCATTAGAGCGCTGGGCTGAGGGTGTAGAGTCAGTGAAGTCAGACAGCAGAGAAAGGGGTCAGATCAATGACCTACACTGACCACTGAACCGGGTAACAGGCCCTGCAGGAGTTCACCACCAAATTCATTATCACACATGCACACGTCTGCGCTGAGCGTCCAGACTCCCACACGCTTATACAGAACAGCGGTTCTGAGCGGAGTGGTGTGAAACGCTCTGTTCTAGATAAACTCCCCGAGTCAGAGCCGCTCACAGTGGTGGTGATGGGAACCAGACGTCCCTCTAAAAGCTCCTACAGAAAGTTCCTACATGAGCTGGTTCTGAATTCACTGCTAATAGCTACACACTTGAAATAGAAAGTTCTCCAAGAGTTCCTTAGTAAAGGCAATAGTTCTGTCTAGACCCATTTGCATGCTGAAATGGTTCTATGCATGGTGACATGGTTCTTCAGATTGATGGAGAATGCATTGTATATGGTTCTATGCAGGACCTCTTGGACATTGGTTCGACTGTCACAATAGCAGAACCCTTTTTGCTGCTAGACAGAACAACTAGACATTTTTGGAAACAACACATTCTCCATCAGGCTGGAGAACCATATCACCATGCAAATGGTTCTTTGAGCGTTCATGGTTCTATCAGAACCATTGTCTTTACTAAAGAACCCTTGAAGAACCTTGCCTTTTCAAGAGTGCACGGTAATATAATTATTTAAAAAGTGTTAGTAAAAAAGTATATAAATAGAACATAGAAGAAAAAAAGGGTTCTACTGTTACATTTTCAAGAGGGTTCTATATAGAAGCACACACAAGACATCCTGCATCATTCCAGAGAACGGTTTCTTTGGGTGCTCATGTTCATCTATATAGAACCACTGTCTTTACTAAAGAACCCTTGAAGAATCGTCTTTTCTAAGAGTCTAGAACTATCTACAGCACATTCTCCATCAATCTGAAGAACCCTTTCACCATGCGAAGAACTCAATCATGCAAAGGGTTCTTCATGGTTATATATAGAGCCGCTTTCTCTACTGAATAACCCTTGAAGAACCATCCGAGCCTGTGCAGTAAAAAGGTGAGTAAAACAGGTTCTAGATAGAAAGCCTGCCCTGTGTGCAGTGAACAGAGAGTGTGGAGCTGCAGTGTGTTTGGCCGCTGCTGTCTCCGCCCTGCAGGGCCTGAGCTGATAAAGCAGCTCCTCCTACACCTCTCCTCTCTCTATCCCTCACTCCCTCCCTCCCTCCCTCTCTCACTCCATCTCACTCCCTCTCTCCATCTCACTCCCTCCACCATGGCGGCCAGCCGGAGCATCTCCGTCCGTCCCGCGGAGAGCGGGGCCGGAGCGGCCTGCGACCCGCAGTAAACCCGCTGGAGCTGCTGCTGTCCGAGAACCTGCGCCGAGATGAGCGAGCCTAACGCAGGTAACACGGCGCTCTGCTCTAGAACCCACTTTAGGAGGGGAGAACCCACAACTGTTGAGCGCTGAACTGCAGAACCTCGGTTCCTCCTCCTCTGAGTGCGTTTCGGCGTCTTCGCCCTCTTTATGTCAGTTTGGTGAGGTCAGCTCAGCTTCTGGCTCCGTTCCACCTTAAACACTGCAGCGTAACGCCGCACCACTTAAGGTGGAACGGGGGAGTTCGAACTTCAGCCTCGTAGCGTGGTCGCTGTGTGCGGTGGAGAGACGGAGCCGGGTTGCCAGGCGTGTAGAAATCCCCCCCCGTTGGGTTAGAGAGGGAAAACTGGCGTTAATCCTGGAATAACGGCGGATGTGCTCCATGTTATGGGATGTTTGGAAAACTGGCATCGTGAAAAAGAAGCGAGCGGCTTTTAACGCGTCTTTAAAGCTGGTTTGATGGACATGAGACGGACACCATCACTGGAGTTGACCAGCAGAAGGCCTGTAACCAGCCAGGGGAGGCGGTGAATGCACTGAACTTGGTCTCACTCTCTAACAGCACTCTTAAAGAGGGTTCTTTAGTATTCAGAACCAGGAGTTCTATATAGAACCGTGCTTAAATGGTTCTTTGCATGGTTGATAGGTTCTTCAGTTTTGCATTTGATTGTGTTGCGTGTGGTTCTCTTCAGAGCCTTTTTGAAAATGGTTCTATGTAGCAGCAGAAAGGGTTCTTCTGTTGTTAAAGGCTTGACATTGTAACCACAGCAGAACCTTTTATCTAGAACAAGTTGCATGCTTAAATGGTTCTCTGCATGGTGAAATGGTTCTTCATATTGATGGAGAATGTGCTGTATATGGTTCTATATAGAATGTTTTTGAATAAGGTTCCTTAAAGCACCAGAAACATTCATCTGTTGTTACAGGCTTGACCCTGTAACCGCAGTAGAACTTTTTGGTGCTATATAGAACCATTTGCATGCTTTTATGGTTCCCTGCATGGTGAAAAGGTTCTTCATATGGGCTGTATATGGTTCTATTTAGAAGCTTTTTGAAAATGGATCCCTATAGCACCAAAAAGGTTCTTCTTTTGTTATAGCCTTGACATTTGTAACCACAAGAACCATTTTTTGGTTCTATGCAGAAAGTTATGCAACACATTCGCCATCAGGCTGAAGAACCATTTAAGCATGCCAGTGGTTCTGCATAGAACGATTGTTTCCAGGTGGAGCCGTTCCCTTCACGATAGAACCCTTGAGCCTTTCTGTAAGCGTGTGTTTCAGTCTAGAAGTGTATAAATCAAATAATCCAACTGAAATGGTCCTGAAGTGGTGTGTCTGTGTGTGTCTGTGTGTGTCTGTGTGTGTCTGTGTGTGTCTGTGTGTGTCTGTGTGTGTCTGTGTGTGTCTGTGTGTGTCTGTGGCATTTATCAGTGTTGCGTTGTCTGTAACTACAGGTGTTGGGAGTAAAGCTCTTGTGCAGGGTTGTTTACTTTTTCTTGCAGAAATGCCCACCCGGCCGGTTTTGCCTCAGGATCATGTCCTCCGTTCCGGTGCGGTCATTTACCCTGGTGAGCTGTTTGCGTTTTCATTTCTTTGGTTGCGTGCGCGTGTGCGTGTGCGTGTGATATGAAAGTTACATTAAAGGGCCCATTTCCTACCTTTTGTAGTAGTTATTTTGAGACCCTGAGATCCACTCATTGCGATTGTGTGGTTTTGTGTACCAATAAGTTCAAAACTAATTTCTACATGACTTTTATTTTTTAGCAGACTTTTTTCTTACTGTCCCTTTAAGATTGAGATGTGTAAATGAGCTCTGTTCTGATTGGCTGAGTTAGTTTGAAACTCTCCTTATAATGTCTGTATGAATGGGCGGGACTAAGCCGCTGGCTGAATAGGCAAATATATGCGAATGTGTGGGTTTTTGTGACCTCACAAAACATTGGATTTAAAGCAGGCTGCATGGACAGCCTGGTTTCCGTGTATGGACTGAGGAAATGACGCTCCTTTGAAACTTTAATGGTGATTTACAAACTACACTAAACTCCTATTTGAACGAGAAGCAGGTTTTGCCGTGAAATGGGTCCTTTAAGATTTCCCGCCTGCCAGACTCGGCAAAGATGGCATAATATACAAAAGAATGGATGATTTAGTGAATTTTAAGCTCCTCCCAGTTAATAAATGACGCAGGGCTTCAACAAGTTCTGCAACAGTGTAACACAAATGAAGCCCTGTTTTTGAGACTGGACGACACTCAGAGCTGCTGTGTTTGTGCCGACAGGTGCGTTTGACCAGCACGGCTGCCCTCTGGTCGTGTTCCCGGCGGAGTCTCAGGATAAACTGGTGTCTGAACTGACCAAGGAGGAGTCGGCCGACTTCATCAGATACTTCCTGCGCCTGCACAGGTGTGGATACTGAGAGCGAGCTGGACGTTATGAACATTATAGAGCTTTTTAAATGAAACAGTAGAAGCCGTATCGCCCCCTACGCTTCCTGTAGTGTATTACAGTCTGTCAGAGCGACTGTGTGGATCATATGAACATTATAGAGCTTTTTAAATGAAACAGTAGAAGCCGTATCGCCCCCTACGCTTCCTGTAGTGTATTACAGTCTGTCAGAGCGACTGTGTGGATCATATGAACATTATAGAGCTTTTTAAATGAAACAGTAGAAGCCGTATCGCCCCCTACGCTTCCTGTAGTGTATTACAGTCTGTCAGAGCGACTGTGTGGATCATATGAACATTATAGAGCTTTTTAAATGAAACAGTAGAAGCCGTATCGCCCCCTACGCTTCCTGTAGTGTATTACAGTCTGTCAGAGCGACTGTGTGGATCATATGAACGTTATAGAGCTTTTTAAATGAAACAGTAGAAGCCGTATCGCCCCCTACGCTTCCTGTAGTGTATTACAGTCTGTCAGAGCGACTGTGTGGATCATATGAACATTATAGAGCTTTTTAAATGAAACAGTAGAAGCCGTATCGCCCCCTACGCTTCCTGTAGTGTATTACAGTCTGTCAGAGCGACTGTGTGGATCATATGAACATTATAGAGCTTTTTAAATGAAACAGTAGAAGCCGTATCGCCCCCTACGCTTCCTGTAGTGTATTACAGTCTGTCAGAGCGACTGTGTGGATCATATGAACATTATAGAGCTTTTTAAATGAAACAGTAGAAGCCGTATCGCCCCCTACGCTTCCTGTAGTGTATTACAGTCTGTCAGAGTGACTGTGTGGATCATATGAACATTATAGAGCTTTTTAAATGAAACAGTAGAAGCCGTATCGCCCCCTACGCTTCCTGTAGTGTATTACAGTCTGTCAGAGTGACTGTGTGGATCATATGAACATTATAGAGCTTTTTAAATGAAACAGTAAAAGCCGTATCGCCCCCTACGCTTCCTGTAGTGTATTACAGTCTGTCAGAGCGACTGTGTGGATCATATGAACATTATAGAGCTTTTTAAATGAAACAGTAGCAGCCGTATCGCCCCCTACGCTTCCTGTAGTGTATTACAGTCTGTCAGAGCGACTGTGTGGATCATATGAACATTATAGAGCTTTTTAAATGAAACAGTAAAAGCCGTATCGCCCCCTACGCTTCCTGTAGTGTATTACAGTCTGTCAGAGCGACTGTGTGGATCATATGAACATTATAGAGCTTTTTAAATGAAACAGTAGAAGCCGTATCGCCCCCTACGCTTCCTGTAGTGTATTACAGTCTGTCAGAGCGACTGTGTGGATCATATGAGTATTATAGAGCTTTTTAAATGAAACAGTAGAAGCCGTATCGCCCCCTACGCTTCCTGTAGTGTATTAGTCTGTCAGAGCGACTGTGTGGATCATATGGACATTATAGAGCTTTTTAAATGAAACAGTAGAAGCCGTATCGCCCCCTACGCTTCCTGTAGTGTATTACAGTCTGTCAGAGCGACTGTGTGGATCATATGAACATTATAGAGCTTTTTAAATGAAACAGTAGAAGCCGTATCGCCCCCTACGCTTCCTGTAGTGTATTACAGTCTGTCAGAGCGACTGTGTGGATCATATGAACATTATAGAGCTTTTTAAATGAAACAGTAGAAGCCGTATCGCCCCCTACGCTTCCTGTAGTGTATTACAGTCTGTCAGAGCGACTGTGTGGATCATATGAACATTATAGAGCTTTTTAAATGAAACGGTAGAAGCCGTATCGCCCCCTACGCTTCCTGTAGTGTAGTTATTGTGCTTTTCTTTAACCTCTAAAAGGCACTTATTACATACAGTCTCTCATACATACTAGCAACCACCTGAAATAGCATAGCAACTGCCTAGCAACACTTTCACAGTTGCTTGAGATTCCATAGGAGTAGCCAGCAATTTACTAACACCTTAGTAAACTATCTGGGATAACAGCACTGGCCTAGCACCTCAAGAACCACATGGAATTCCATAACAGTGGCCTAGTATCATCTTAGAAAACTGCCATAGCAACACCATAGCAACCACCGGGGATTTCATAGCAGTGAAACTTAAGGTCTGTGGACTTTCCCCTGCAGTACGCTGGTCAAGTTGTGTGCACATATTTCAGAAACAAATGAAGATGTGCTGTCCTGATGTCCTCGTTCTCCCCCTGCAGTAAGAGTAAAGAGGACCGTTTGGTGTCGGTCGTTGCTGATCTGAGGGAGGCGAACCTCGGCATCGCCAGGCGAGTGGCTGAAAGCCTTCTGCTGCTGGAGGTATTAAACACATCCTCACTGGAGCTCAGCTGCTGCTTCAGGGCGTGACGGAGCACATGAGGGCTTCAGACGTCACAGCTCAGACCTCACTGAACTCCCTTAAAGCACTTCATCCTGCCCGAGTTTATATTCCTGCAGAATGTTTCAGCAGAAGCAGGCATGTTGAGCGTGAGCTGTAATCTCTGATTCAGAGCGGTTTGGTTCAGACGTCTTTACAGTGGTGGTGATGGGAACCAGGCGTCGCCATGACTACAACACAGATATAGACACTTTATTTACCATCCAGAACCACCAGAGAACCTACACGAGTCTTCTGAGCTTATATGGAATGTTGATGATGGAAAACAGTGGAAAATCTGGAATAGTGAGTTTTCTTTGGGGACTATTTTGCCGCACAGCGCCCTGCATGTCTCCCTCCACCATGAATGGAGTTGAAGTTCTCTAAACTCTCATAAAACAGCGTCTCAGTCATCAGGCAGTGAATTCAGAACCAGTTCATGTAGGAACTTTCTGTAGGGGGACGTCTGGTTCCCATCACCACCACTGTGAGCAGGAATGGAACGTTTCACAGCAAACCGCTCTGAACGGCTCTTCACTCATTACTGACCAAACATTATTTTTTCGATGAAAAGGTCACAAACTGAAGATTATTGTAGTTTGAGCTTAAAGAATTCATTGTTTTCTCAGATGTTTTTGCTCTTCTTACTGGAGTGACGTCACGTCTCTCTCCCTTTAATCTCATTATGTAACTCCTTTCTTTCTGATTTGAAGAGCCTCCTGTTCTGAGGCTGCTGTTGAGTTCGCTGCGCTGCCCGTGCGTCATTTCTGTATGTGTCTAACAGGGTTAGGGGGGTTTTGAGGAGGGTGAGGAGTCACATGCGTGGGTAGGTGGGGGGGGGGTGGGGGGTCATATGCCTTCACTTACCTAATGAAGAGTTCAGCCTGAGCGCTCTTATCTGCCCTGCATCGCTGCAGAGACTTTCCACACTTCCACTCCGTTCACACGGCGTTCAGCAGCGAAGCCTCCAGCGCTCTGATGTGGAAAATGTCTTCTCAGACTGATTAAAGCGCTGGTTCAGCCCAAACTCACGTTCACCCAGTTACCGCACCATTTACTCCATCAGGCCCGTTTGATGTCTAAACTTGGGTTCTTTAGTTTTAGGACTGTAGCTTTGAGGCTAACGAGGAGTGGAATTAGCATGGAGCTAACTGCATGCCTTAATTATCGCACTCCTGCTCCGAATTTGTTAGTCAGCTTCTGATTTTTCTGTCGTTTTTCGTCTCGTATTTTGTTCTTTTCTTTTATTTCTGCAACAATTTTGAAGCTTATGTATTGTTTAGATTGATTTATGAAGGCCGGTCGTCGGGCTCGGCCCGGCCGGGAAGGCCGGTCGTCGGGCTCGGCCCGGCCGGGAAGGCCAGTCGGTGGGGTTAGGTTGATAGTTTGTATGATGGTTAATGATCGTTTGATTATGAAGGTTAATCTGTTGAATCCTCTGGTAGCTCCACAGGCGGACAGTCCACTCTGTATATGTGGTTCAGCCCAGAAAGAGAGATGTTCTGAAGCTGCTGCAGAAGCTCCTGCTGCCAGGAAAAACCAAACACTCGGCACACGCCACCTACAAGGTACCGTCAGCACATCTGTCTAAGTGGAACGGCTCTGATCGGAGTACCAGTGGACGGAGTTCATCATTCAGTCACTACAGTGCAGCGAAGTCTCAATTCAGCACATTCAAATAATCTGACCTGTGTTTCCGTTCAGTGTGTTCTCCTTAAAGAAGTGTGTGAACTGTGGAACTACATTGACCGCAGCCAGCTGACCGCCGGTCTGGGAGGGTATCTCATCTACTGCCACAGCAGCTGGGTCAGCTTCGTTAAGGTCAGCACCAGTTAACCTGCTTCATGAGCTTAGATTGACCTTGTTTTGTTTACAGAGGCGTTCCACCCACTTATTTCACCGTAAGGGAGTGTTTATGTTGAACAGGGTTTTCTTTGGGGACTATTTTGCCGCACAGCGCCCTGCATGTCTCCCTCCACCATGAATGGAGTTGAAGTTCTCTAAACTCTCATAAAACAGCGTCTCAGTCATCAGGCAGTGAATTCAGAACCAGCTCATGTAGGAACTTTCTGTAGGAGCTTTTAGAGGGACGTCTGGTTCCCATCACCACCACTGTGAGGAGCTTTTAGAGGGACGTCTGGTTCCCATCACCACCACTGGGAACGGCTCTGACTCAGTTTATCTAGAACCGAGCGTTTCACACCAAACTGCTCTGTTTGTCTTAACCAGTTAATTATGGAGAAAGTTCTCCTGTGTGTGTGTGTGTGTGTGTGTGTTGGCCCGTAGATGGTGGTTGTTGTCATCAGGGCTGAATGCGTGTTTTCAGGATCATGTGATCCACAGACACGCATCGCTGCTCAGGAGACAGTAATGTGTGTGAGCACTTGGCAGCTGTAAAAGTTGAAGCTCTGGCCAAGTCGGACACTGCTTAGTGTGTGTGTGTGTGTGCGCGTGTGTGCGTGTGCGTGCAGTCATATGATGTGTGTTAGCTGCTCTAACAAGTTCTTCACGCTGCTCTTCCTCCGCAACCAGAAAACCGCCGAGCTCCTCCTGTGTGTGTTTCACTCACTGCTGTGTTGTGTAGGGTTGCCAGATTTGTGGTTTTCCCACCACATTGGGTGAAGATGATGAGTTGTGGGGGACTTTCTAAAAAATAAATAAAAATAAAAATGCAAATTTCCAAATCAAATTTATTTGTAGCGCTTTTTACAACGGATGTTGTCACAAAGCAGCTTTATGGAATTCCAGGAAGGACAAGAATGTAAAAAAAAAAAAACCAGGTGAGCCAGAAATTCAGGGAGTGAGTGAAGTTTCAGGCTCTTTTCTGCAGCTGTGTTTTGTTTTATATCAGTGTTTTATATTATAAGTATAAGCCAGATATGCTGAGCGAGCTTCAGTGAGGGCAGTTCTATCCTCTATAAGGCCGTCCTTCCAGGCAGAGCGGAACACTTCCAGCTTGGTTTGACGCCATTTCCGCTCTAATTTCCGAGCTGTTTGTTTTAAGGTCCGGGTTTTATCGTTGTACCACGCGGCTTTTTCTGCCTTATTCTTTTTAGAATCTAAAGTGGATCTGAAGGTATTTTCTAAATAATCGGTTAGTAAATCTAGTTCCATTGGGTCTGATGCAGTGGAGACTGGGGTTGATAACTCTGGGAGATTTTCTATAAATTGTAGGGCAGTAAACAGTTTTATTGAGCGCTTTGTTGAATAACGAGGGGACGTATATATATTATGGCTCAGTCGTAGCTCATATGAATTTAGGTAATAGTCGGAGATCGCTGTGGTTTGCGGTGGGATATTCAGCTTGTCTATGTTAAGACCTAGTGTTAAAACTAAATCTAACGTATGACGACAGTCGTGTGTCGGCCCTGCTGCATTTTGGGTAAAACCAACAGAGTCTAGGATTGAGATAAATGCCTTTTTTAATGGGTCGTCTACCTTCTCAAAGTGAATATTAAAATCTCCTACAATTATTACTTTATCGTTGCACACAGCCAGGTTTGCAGCGAAGTCACTAAATTCTTTTATAAATTCAGAGTCGCCCCCTGGTGGCCTGTAAATGTTAAATAATGAAAACGTCTTTTTTGTGACCGGATTTGTGACGTGAATAGAGAGGACCTCAAAGGAAGTGAAAGTGTCGCATTGTTTCTGACTGATATCGAGAGTATTTTGGTATATTATACAGACTCCACCTCCCTTGCCTGATAGTCTTGGCCTATGTGCATAATTATAGCCTACAGGCGTGGCTTCATTTAAAGCTGAATATTCATCTGGTCTAACCCGTTTCAGTGAGACAGAAAAAGTCAAATTTATGATCGCTTATAATTTCATTTACGACGACTGCTTTAGAGTTTAGTGATCTTATATTGAGTAGTCCAAGTTTTAGATCTAAGGTGTTAGTGCCATCATCAGAACATGGATACATGTTGATTAGGTTGTTTAAACGGACTGATTGAGTTTTTCTGTGATTAAATTTAGTTTTAATTCAGGGCAAAGACACAGTCTCAATAAAGCTGAACCTGGGTGACGCCTGAAGGCGGATGGCAGACGGTCGGTTTAGCCTGTCTGTCTGCGGCCTTTAAAGAATCTGAGGACGTGAACTAAAGGAGTGTCCGTGCCCGAATAACCAGCCCTTTTTACGGCGAACTCGAACACTGTGGGTGTCCAGCGGTCAACCACTGGAACTTCATCATCGCTCCAAATCACACCAAATCAGATTCGGGCCACTTTTACCTGCTGTGTGGACGCAGCCCAAGATGCAGAAAGATTATCTTAAAGTATAAACTATTTATTTATTTTTAAAAACACATTGGGGGGTGTGGTCTGTCTGGCCTTGCTTCATTGATTGGTTGGATGTTGGCAGTCCCTTCTGCTTGCTCTGATTGGATGTGGGTGGTCCTGCCTCATTATTCTGATTGGCTGGATGTGGGTGGTTCTGCCTTTTTCACCTGATTGGTTGAATTTGGGTGGTCCTGCCTCTTGTTGTGGTTGGATGTGGGTGGTTCTGCCTCCTTGTCATGACTGGGTGTGGGTGGTCCTGCCTCCCCTTCCCAGTTGGTTGGATTTGGATGGTCCACCTTATCCTGACTGGTTAGATGTGAGTGGGCCCGCCGCTTAATTGGATGAATGTGGGCCCGCCTCCTTGTCCTCACTGGTTTGACATGGGTGGTCCTGCCTCCTCTTCCTGATTGGTTGGACGTGTGGTCCTGCCTCCTCGTCCTGATTGGTTGGACGTGTGGTCCTGCCCCCTCGTCCTGATGGGTTGGACGTGTGGTCCTGCCTCCTCGTTCTGATTGGTTGTGGGTGGTCCTGCCTTTTTGTGCTGATTGGTTGAATATGGGCATCCTGGTTGGACGTGGGTGGTCTGCCTCCTTGTCCCGATTGGTTGGACGCCGGCCGTCCGCCTCCTCGTCCCGGTTGGCTGGACGTGAGCCGTCCACTTCATTTGTTCTTTTGTTAGTCTAATGTAAGTGCAGGCGAAACTCAGGCTTTTGTTTTCTTCTGAATTAAAGTTCTGCGTCATCTCCTGCGTGAGCGCTTTGATCCTGCAGCTCGTTACTGAAGCTGCCGTTTCCCTGGAGACACGCACTTCCACAACCACGCACGCATCCGCCTCATTAGCAGCTCAAGCGGTGATGGAGAGACTCCGCGCTGCGGTTCTCGCTCTTTCTCCGAGGCGCAGCTGAAGGTGACGACTCCAGCGGTTTGTTTGTGAAATCTTCCCGTTTTGATGCGTTTGATGTTTTCATGGCTGTAGAGTTTCTGCTCCTGAGTCACGTGCGGTGCGTTTGTGACGTTTAAATCTTCAGGTCACTGTGACGAGTTGCATTTGGATGTTTTCTCCTGTAGGTTTATAATTTATTTATTTACAGTTTAGACTTTTTGCCTACAAAACATCAGGGGTTTAATTAGTGGAACAGAAGGTATTTCTCTCTAAACTGAGCCATAAGGTGTTGTAATTGAACGGCTTCACCAAAGAACAGTCTAGGAAAACGAGATGCATCACATGCAACTGTGTTTAAAGAGAAAACCAAGGAAATGTTCTTCTAGAATATTATTTATATGCCATATGCAGTGCTGTGCTAAAGTCAGACCCCCTTCATTTCCCAAACCAGTTGTTTGTTTTTGTTTGTAGGAGATAGACAGTTTTGTGCAGGAGTTCGTGGCGGTGGTCCGCAGGTTGCCGCAGTGCATCAGTGCTCTTCACTCGGTCTCCACGCTGCCGGTTCCCACTGACCCCGACGTGCTCGCTCACTTCTGCTCCACCAACCACGCTCAGCTGCAGCACATACGCAGGTAACGCTCACAGAGCTTCATCTGATCCGGTACCGGACCCTTCTGCGCGATCCGAGAGGATGCAGCCTGAACAGCCCGCGTAGGAGGACCTTTAAACTTTAACCGCATAACGTTCAACTCCCTTTAGCCTATAACGGTGTACCCAAACTAAAGGGGGCGCTGTTCCCTCATACTTTAGCCTGCAGTCTTGAGCTCAGCCTTGTTTGAAAGGAAACACTAAAGATTTTTTAGAGTACCTGTTAATTACTGACTCAGAGTGACAGAGTCTAGAACGGAGGAGTTCATGTTATCATACCACATTTTGGGTGGTGGTGTCTCTGTGGAGACGGAAAGGCTTTGAAGGTGAAGAAGCTTCAGTGCTGATGCTGTAAATGAGACGATGGCCACTGCTGTGAATAACGGGTCACAAAACGGTTTGCGGGAATCAAATCCTGAGATGTCAAGGCTTCTAACTGCACTGCATCACTGCATTGCTGGACGATTTGATGGCTGAAAATTGTTAAATAAAACAGAAGTGAAGGCTTTGAGTGAAGCCAAGTGGTGCTGTGACCTAGAAAAGGTTAAAGAGCCCGTCATTGTGTTTTAACAGTGCAGTCTGTGTAAACATGAGGGCTGCAGGACTAGGAAGGTGCTCAGATGCTGGTGATCGACAAGAAATTGTACCTTCCAGCACAGTCCTGACACTATTGCTCATCAAAATGGCCAGCTCAATTTTAAATGAGTTTTATTGATGGATCGATTGTTTTTGCAGCTTACTGTTCATATATAGACTGAACGTGTGTAAAATGCAATGGTAACATTTATCATAATTTACCCATAGCAGCTTATTCAGCTAACGGCCGTGTGGCCCCGCAGAACAGGCCGGCCAACTGGAATAATCAAAGCTCATTTGCATACCGGTCTTAAGGGGACAAAACGGCACGTTTTAATTTATGCAAAATCAGTTGTGACTGACAGGTACATAGAACAACATGGAAATAAAAGAGGGAAATAATATTAATGAAAGCAGGATATTTACACTTTAAAATAACAGACAAATCTCTTTTAAAAAATGAAAAGCCTCCCCGGTCGACCATGTGAAAATGATCTGTCTCTCTGTCTCTCTGTCTCTCTGTCTCTCTGTCTCTCTGTCTCTCTGTCTCTCTGTCTCTCTGTCTCTCTGTCTCTCTGTCTCTCTGTCTCTCTGTCTCTCTGTCTCTCTCAGTGATCTGGGTCTGGATGAGCTGCTGAGGACATGTGAGTTGGTGTTGGAGAAGTTCCGTGTTCCTGAGAGTGATCAGAGCTATCAGGCCATGGTGGGAACACATCTCTACACACAGACTGCGCTGGAGATGCTGCACAACTACGAAAGGCACACACACACACACATACACACACACACACACACACACACACACAGTGAATAACTCCTCTAACTCACCTGGATTTCACTCCAGTTACATACATTTCCTTTCTTATATTACATTCACTGTTGGTTGCTACACCCAATTCCATGGCTTTTTAGCACTCGTTTCCATGGTTACAGTATACCAGTAGTTTTGACACTTTTCGATTTCCATAGTTACACAATACCCCTTTTTTATGGTTTCAAAGAACCAGTTTCTGTGATTCTGTAGTCATTTATGCCTTACCTTATTTCCATGCTTTTATGGCACTGGTTTCCATGGCTACAGTGTGCTATTACATAGTTTTGCACAACTAGTTTACATGGTTGCACTGCAAAGGTTTCTATGGTTACTGTATACTGTTTCCATAATTTTGTTCCACCCATTTATGTAGTTACGCTCTACCCGTTTCCATAGTTACGCTCTACCCTCTTCCGTTATTACGCTTTCCTCGTTTCTGTTGTTGTGTTGGACCCGTTTCCATGGTTACGCTAGTGGTAGGGAGTTGAGATTCCCCCTTCGCTGTATGTCTGTTACAGTGAAAAGTAAAAGATAAAGATCAGTCAGCACGGCCTTCAGTGGCAGTGACGAGCAGTGGAGCTGACGGAGTTCTGTCTCTTACTCTCGCTCCTGTAGAATCACGGCGGCAGTGGAGAAGGTGGAGTTGCTATGGCAACAGGCGTTCGCCAAAGCCCGCGTCCAGCTGCAGGTCCTCAATCTTCAGAGAGAAGCTCAACAGGTAGCAGACAAAACATTTTGTGAATACACCAAAAAAAAAAAAAAAAAACTTTTAAAAATAAGCTCTTCTGGTCACCCCCCCCCCCCCCCCCCCCCCCCACCCCCCAGATCGAGTCTCAGATGGCGCATCTGTGTCAGAACATGCAGTGCTGCAGGACCGAGGAGGTTCCCGACGGCAGCAGAGCTGAAACCCTGAGGCTGGAGTTCGAGGAGTCTGTTTACACACACGCTATGGTAACGTTCCGTACAGTGGGTGGAACCAAAACACCATAAAGCATCAAACATAGGCTTATGGAAGTTCTAGATACATCACTGACTGTGAAATATGAGCTGTAGTCTTGACAGTGTTTCGGTTAGTTGGTGGTTGGTTAGTGTAGTGGGTATATAGTGGTTGGTATAGTGTAGTGGGTATATAGCGGTTGGTATAGTGTAGTGGGTATATAGTGGTTGGTATAGTGTAGTGGGTATATAGTGGTTGGTTAGTGTAGTGGGTATATAGTGGTTGGTTAGTGTGGTGGGTATATAGTGGTTGGTATAGTGTGGTGGGTATATAGTGGTTGGTATAGTGTAGTGGGTATATAGTGGTTGGTATAGTGTAGTGGGTATATAGTGGTTGGTATAGTGTAGTGGGTATATAGTGGTTGGTTAGTGTAGTGGGTATATAGTGGTTGGTATAGTGTAGTGGGTATATAGTGGTTGGTTAGTGTAGTGGGTATATAGTGGTTGGTTAGTGTAGTGGGTATATAGTGGTTGGTTAGTGTAGTGGGTATATAGTGGTTGGTTAGTGTAGTGGGTATATAGTGGTTGGTTAGTGTGGTGGGTAACACCTCTGCCTTCTATACTGTAGACTGGGGTTCAGTGCCCCCCCTGGGCAGCACCCTACACTACACTACACCAATAAGTGTCCTTGGGCAAGACTCATAACACCACCTAGGCCTCCCTGTGTAAAATGATTCAACTGTAAGTCGCTCTAGATAAGAGCGCCAGCAAAATGCCGTAAATGTAAAATGTAAATAGTTGTTAGGAATGTTGAACAGCGGCAGCAGCTCTGCCAGGAGAGTCACTAACAAAAACATGCAAGCTCAGATATAATAATGTCAAAACACATTGAAGGACTTATACAAGGTTCAAATGTCTGTTTAATCTAGAACAGCCAAAGGTTCACATGTACCAGCGCTAATATACTGTTCAAAATCCCATAGAGGTGCTAGTAGAGATGAGCATTACTGTCGGGCGGTTTGTCCTCGTTTATTTGGCTGAGCTTTGACATTCATAGCCTAAACTGAAGGCCTGGCTCTAATAGTTGTTGTTAGCCACTAATATAATCAGAGCTCTGTAAACAAAAACACCAACGCAGAAAATATTAAAAATCCAGTGACATCTTCATAAAATCGCATCGTTACCTCCCTGGCCTTAAACCTTTTGTTTTGTGTTCTAGGCATTGGTGCGTCGTGCAGAGGATGTAATCCACACGTTAGCAGAGACTGTGGGAGAGCGCTGTGTTGGAGAACCGTGGGTAGAGGAACTGGAACAGCAGAAGAACGAGTTTAGATCAGCGGTGGAACTTCAGTACAGCAGTATCCGCAGGCACTGCCTCTACCACCACTGCTACAGCAAAGTAAACACTAACGCTGCTCATTGAACATTATCTAGAACATCCACACGCACTGCCTCTACCACCACTGCTACAGCAAAGTAAACACTAACGCTGCTCATTGAACATTATCTAGAACATCCACACGCACTGCCTCTACCACCACTGCTACAGCAAAGTAAACACTAACGCTGCTCACTGAACATTATCTAGAACATCCACACGCACTGCCTCTACCACCACTGCTACAGCAAAGTAAACACTAACGCTGCTCATTGAACATTATCTAGAACATCCACACGCACTGCCTCTACCACCACTGCTACAGCAAAGTAAACACTAACGCTGCTCACTGAACATTATCTAGAACATCCACACGCACTGCCTCTACCACCACTGCTACAGCAAACACTAACGCTGCTCATTAAACATTATCTAGAACATCCACACGCACTGCCTCTACCACCACTGCTACAGCAAAGTAAACACTAACGCTGCTCATTGAACATTATCTAGAACATCCACACGCACTGCCTCTACCACCACTGCTACAGCAAACACTAACGCTGCTCATTGAACGTTATCTAGAACATCCACACGCACTGCCTCTACCACCACTGCTACAGCAAAGTAAACACTAACGCTGCTCATTGAACATTATCTAGAACATCCACACGCACTGCCTCTACCACCACTGCTACAGCAAACACTAACGCTGCTCATTAAACATTATCTAGAACATCCACACGCACTGCCTCTACCACCACTGCTACAGCAAAGTAAACACTAACGCTGCTCATTGAACATTATCTAGAACATCCACACGCACTGCCTCTACCACCATTGCTACAGCAAAGTAAACACTAACGCTGCTCATTGAACATTATCTAGAACATCCACACGCACTGCCTCTACCACCACTGCTACAGCAAAGTAAACACTAACGCTGCTCATTGAACATTATCTAGAACATCCACACGCACTGCCTCTACCACCACTGCTACAGCAAACACTAACGCTGCTCATTGAACGTTATCTAGAACATCCACACGCACTGCCTCTACCACCACTGCTACAGCAAACACTAACGCTGCTCATTGAACGTTATCTAGAACATCCACACGCACTGCCTCTACCACCACTGCTACAGCAAACACTAACGCTGCTCATTGAACATTATCTAGAACATCCACACGCACTGCCTCTACCACCACTGCTACAGCAAACACTAACGCTGCTCATTGAACATTATCTAGAACATCCACATGCACTGCCTCTACCACCACTGCTACAGCAAACACTAACGCTGCTCATTGAACGTTATCTAGAACATCCACACGCACTGCCTCTACCACCACTGCTACAGTTAATTAACAGATCAAATCCGCCTGAAGTCGACTGAACGCGAGCTTCACTGAAATCCCAGTTTATTTAGGTTAGCAGCAGCGGCGGTGGTGGTGGTGGTGTTGAGGTGAACGGGATTCTTAATTAAAAATCTGAGCCTTATATTAGACTGAAAACCGTCCCCCTCCCTGTTCCCGTCCCCGTCCGTCTAGATCCACAGCTGGTACAGTCTGGCGGTGTGCGAGAGCTTCCTGCAGGACCTGCTGTGGGAGACCTGCTGTGACGTTCAGGGCGACGTGTCGGCCGGGCGAGAGTGGAAACCTGCGCTGGAGTCGTTTCTCAGGGTGCACACCTGTCCTCAGGTGGAGGAGCTGGTCCAGCTTGCGCACCTGGCTAACATCATACCTGACCCAGGCCTGCAGACCGCGGGCAGACAGCTCGCTCACAGGTGTGTGTTTGTTTGTTTGTTTTGTTTTGTTTGTTGACATCTCAACTTTGTAATTATGCAAATTGTGGTGGGATCTGGTGGGATTCCTCTTAACCCCTTTAACTCCTCTCGCGTTCTGATCGCTGTGGATTTCCGCTTCTCCCTGCAGGTGCATGAACTTGAGGAAGCTGTTGACCTCTCCTGGTTCTGCGACCCTTCGTGACCTCCAGCTGGCGCTGCAGTGGCAGTACGAATACCTGAGGGGCAGCCGTGAGACCGTGACCTCTGACCTGACTCCCAGGAGAAGCGTTTGTGCCGAGGTGCAGCCGGACTCTGGGTTCGTCTCTCGCTCTCTCGGACCGTCTCAGTCTGACCTCAGTAAGCAGGACGCTCCGTTTCTCCGGTCAGTGTCGACGCCGGACTCTGTGCTTCCCGCCGGAAAACCTCCGTCGCTCAGCTCCTTCGACTCCGGCTTTGAGGGAGCAGGAAGCGGTCATGCTGACACGGGAAAGGAGGGGCCTGACGGCTTACCCAGAATGCCCTGCGGCAGAGACATCACGTCCAGGTAAGGGTCAGAGGTGCCCTGCTGCCCTCTGCTGGTCAGCGTTTGATATTTATCTGGAGCGAAGTTCGATTCTAATATCAATAATAACAGCTGATCTGATTAGCGCTCGTACTTGAAGCATGATCTGTGTTTTGACGATGTTTTAAAGATTAATTTTAATGTTTATAATGACGATACGATATTTATTATTTATTACTGGAACAGTATAAATCCAGACACGTTCCAGAGAAATATAAAAAATGATCCTAATATGATGTGAAAAAGTAAAAAAATCTTGGCGCCGTCTGTCGGTGGATCCTGTTCACAAATTAATTAAATAAAATTAATTTCTAATTCATTAATTTATTTTCTTTTGTTTTCTGCTTATTTACACCAATAAGGAGCTGCATTTTTGTATAATTAATTAAAATTATTTGAAAGTGATTCCAGATTTAAGTGTGTTTTGTTTCCGCCTGTCACAATAGTGTAAATTGATGGTCGTTGGTTTTGATGTCGTGGTGTTCTGTCCAGGCTGAAGGTTCCTCAGCTGCAGATCAGTGAGGAGAACGTGTCCAGCGTGTCCGACTCTGAGGAGCTTGACCGCGGCCCTGCTGGGAATAACTCCTCCAAAGCCAGTATCCATATAATCCCCAGGATAAGCGCAGACTCTCTGAACTTCGAGATAAAGGTGCAGCGGTCAGCTACGCTGCCCAGAAACCCCTGGCTGAGCCTCCCGGTGGACGACCTGGAAAACTCTTACACAGTGACCATCAGCCCCAGCTCTCCTGGCCTGCAGAGGGCGCCGAAGAGCCCCAGCCTTTCAGAGCGCTGTCGTGACCAGCCCACTCAGACGGACTGCGTCCACAGCCCCGAACGGAAGGTACGGGTGGTCACCTTAATCTGTGGAATGCTTTCAGACCTTCCTCAGACGTGACCTGGAGCACCGTAGAGTTAATCCGACGGCTACCGTTCGATTAGTCGACCAATCGAGGCGTCTGCCGGGTTCCAGGGCCGTTCCCTTTATAGTTCACTATCGAATACCCACAATGCATCACAAATTAAAGTGTACAGATAACATGCACTGCAAAATCCACTGTATACCATAAGAGTCTCGGAGCAGAACATGCACAGACAGCAGAGGGCGCTACACGCCCAACTTATTGTTGGTGAAAATATTGGACTTATATTGTGTATAAACAGTTAAACGGGCGGGTTTAAACCTCTGGAGGCCCAAATTTGACTCCTGGTCAACTAGTTGGTGTTTTGCTTCCATTTCTTTGAGCTGTCCGTTCTCCGATAATCAAAATCGCTGTAATAGTAATAACATATGAATAATTGATGATGGTTATTATAATAGTAATCGCCAGTGTTAATCAGGGTCCTGCATCTCTCCCTGTTGGTTTGCCCTCATTGGTTTTAACCGCTTGTCATGAACGCCTCTGAATAATCTGATCAACTAAGGGAAATAATTCAGTGACATTGAAAGAAATGCCCGTCTATGGGGCTCCATGCGGAGGCGATGGCAGTTCCCTGGATGATTTTCCGTGCGTTCCATCAGTCTTGGATGAATTCATCATCTTGGATGCCCAATTTCTGAGTTATATCTGAATCGCCCACTCATCAGGAGAAATGAGGAGCTTAGCATTGTTAGAAGTTCTGGATGTAAATCGGGAAATGAAGGATCTCCTGCACTGATGGATGCTGAAAGATTTCCGAGATGGAGAACAGCTTTATAGATTTTCTTAAAATGACTAGCAGTTTGTCGGTTATTTACGTAATGCTTGATCAGCAGCCTGATAATCTGTTAATAATCTGAATAATGGCTCAGTCGGAATGTCCATGTAAACGCCTCAGTCGGAATACAGCTTCTGCCTGATTGGAAGAGGAGGGTAATCCTGAAATAATTGACGTTCGACCCGTGAGCGCTAGCTGATGGATCTTGTTCACAAAGTGATTGAAATAATTTTAAATAATTTTATTGTTTACATGTAGGGCTGGGCGATAAAGCGGTTACGATGATTATCGTGATATCGCTCTATCGAGGAAAGTTCCACGTTCAGCCCTGGTGGTGTCTTCTACTGCAGGAAACGCGACACTGTTCTGCTTTCGCCAGGAGAGGGCGCACTTCTGAGTTTGACGTGTTGAGGGAGTGGAGGCGCCGAGTAAAAAAGGGTCAGTAAATGAACTTTAGCAGCGTCTGAAACGTGGAGTTTCCCTGTCTGAGTGGCGCCACCGGCGACCTGCTCTCCTGTGACCGAGCCAGAGTGACGTCATCAGAGGTGTAGCGAACTCTCCTCCTTCTCTAGATCCTAACAGGCTTTAGAGGCGTCTGCTCCTCTCACCTACAGCACCGTCACAGCGCTCAGGCATGTTTTATCTGGTGTTGATCTGTTGTGGTTCACCCCTTAAACTATTACGATGGAGTAGAGAAACCCGGGCATCGGCTAGGCTGGCGTCTGAATACTGTGTGGGCTCTGTCATGGCTGTGTTGGGACTGAGATGGTGTGGTCCATCACTGATGTGCCGAATCAGCTGATGTTCGGACTAAGCTGACGTTGAGGAACCGTTTAGCGCTGTTTTTGGCCGAGCGTGTGTGACGGGATGGCCGAGCCTCGTCTCCAGACAGATCAAATAATCTGCTTTCTTAAATTAGGACCGTTACAAAAACCGCGGCCGTGCTTTTCCAGCTGGTAAAAACAGCCAACCAGGCACTTCTTCCCGCTCTCCCATGACAGATCAGTGAGATGTTCCGCTGTTTGGCGAGTGTTTATCATGTTCCCACCATAAAGGATGGTTTAAAATGGTGATTAACCACCCAGGAGTGAAAATCAGCCTCGAGCTTTCAACATTCATCGCGATGTGTATCGATATAGACCGATATGAATTTTGTTTATCGTGATAACATTTAGGGCCTCATCGCCCAGCTGTGTTTACATGCACTAAAAAGGAGCATTATTATTATTATTATTATTATTATTATTATTATTATTATTATTATTATTATTAATTCTGTATTTGCATTACTGTATTAATAGACGAGCAGCTCTAGTTTAGTTTGAACGGTGGTTTTGGTTTCTGTATGTTCTGCTGTATGAATATCAGTGTGGAGTTTGCTCTGCAGTGTCCTGCTGTGTGGTAACCCTGGCTCAGATCTCCAGCCATGCTCAGTGCTCAGCAGCGCCCCCCAGTGTCAGTGTAACCTCACTGCGCGTGTGAGAGAATAAACTCAGCAGTCTGGCTGATGTTTGTGCCGCAGGATGGTGATGGAGGATTCCGAGAGGAGGAGTTCAGCCCCATCCGGAACGTTCTGTCCAGCACCATAGCAGAGGGCGGGGCTGACAGTACAGCAGAGGCCCCGCCCACTCTTCTGTGGGACACGTACGACCTGCATGATGTCGGACACGACACGTGTAACAGGTGCGCGTCTGATTAGTTTAAAACCTTCACTAGGTTTAAAACTAAAACCTTTTCTGCAGGAAAGTGTGTGTGTGTGTGTGTGTGTGTGTGTGTGTGTGTGTGTGTGTGTGTGTTCATAGGTCAACAATAATAAAGCTAATAGGTTAGTGTTGATGATAAAGTTGATAGGTTAGCGATAATAAAGCATGTTATTAGGTTATTGGCCATAAAGTAAATAGGATATCGTTAACAAAGGGATATCGTTCCACAAACGGGGAAATTCCACCTCCGCATTTAACCCGTCCGTGCAGTGAAACACCACATACACACTAGTGAACACACACGCACAAGGGGGCAGTGAGCACACTTGCACGGAGCGGTGGGCAGCCCTATCCACGGTGTCCGGCGAGCAATTGGTTAGGTGTCTTGCTCAAGGACACCTCAGTCATGGACTGCCGGCACTGGGGATCGAACCAGCGACCTTCCGGTCACAGGGCCGGTTCCCCAACCTCCAGCCCACGATTGCCCCTGAAAAAGCTAAGGGCTAAGGGGTTAATGTTAATAAAGCTAATAGATTAATGTTAATGAGTTTATAGGCTCACGTTAAGTTGATTAACTTCATTAAGGCTAACTTATGTACATTGTTATGAATGTAATGCTCATTAACTGTGAAATATGACTGCATTTATGTTTATAGATGCATAATAAAGCACTTCTTTAAGCTGTTTTGCGGACGGTGTGTGTGTGGTGCAGGTTATCAGACGTGTCTCTGGGTAACTGGGAGCTGGAGGAGCAGCAGGAGCTCCGAGCTGTGGAGGAAATCCTGGGCCGCACAGCAGGAATACTGCAGGTACAGCTACACCTGACTGACCGTAAATCCCACTGACCTTCACTTTAACAGAGAGCGGTAGTTCACTGAGATTCATTCCCGCAGAGTGAAGCTCTTTTTAATTGTTATTTTAACAGGAGGAGGAGAACATTCTCGCTCAGGAACAGGTTCTGGACGTTCTGCTGAAAGCTGACCATCCGGACAGACAGTGGCCTTCATGGAACCACAATGTCCATCTCGCTCAGGTGAGGATTTCTTCAGTTTAAAAAGCTGGTGTAGCTGCCAAAGCTTCTGCTTTGTTTTACTGAATGGTTAGTTTTCAGTGTTTCCCCACATGACTTTGAAAGAACACAGGTGGTGGACCTCGCTCTGACCTTCTAGGGTCGCTCTGGTCATTGTATATTTTACAGTTAAATGAATCAAACTGGAGCCAATGTACTATGCAGAAAAATTTATTCACTTAATTTTACCCAAAATTTATTTTGACCGCACCAAACAGGCCAATGTAAAGGTGGACAGTACGACCACCTCGGAGCCTGTAGTCGTATTTTCAAGGATGATTTGTTGGCAGTTTTGACGTCCACTTTCCAACTTGGAAATGATCTAAAACTCCGAGAGTTGGACACAGACGTTAATGTTCCCCAACTGAGGTGAAGTTAGACTGGCGTAAATGATCAGTGGTAACTTCTCGTTTGCTGTCTCACTTTAATAATAATGAGGTCGTATTTGAATGAGTGGACAACTACAGCGGATACGATCGAGTTAACATTATTGACAGATCAAAAATCTGCGTGAGCATTACGGTGTACTGTGGGGGACGGGAGGGGCTGACTGGTGTTGAGATGCTTTGCCGAAGCGACCGGTTTGTTCTGAACCTGTGGTGGGACGATTTGGATTATTCCAGGCCCCCACCGTCTAGGTATTCAGGAAACGGTATGACGGTCAGTGATGTTGGCGCTGTTTGGGTGCTAACTGCCGTGGTGGTGGTGGTGGTGGTAAAAGTGGGTAAATTTCTTTATTTACGGTTTAAATTTTTATTTTTTTTTTCCCCGGAGCTGTTTGAGATGAATCAGATGTGTGTTTACGTGCGGTGATCTTCCACACAGCTCGCTGGTGTTAACCTGTGTCTCCTGCCGCCCTCAGACAGCCTGGAACTGTTTTAGTGGAGTTTGACTTTTTAATTTGTTTGGCTGCTAAATTTCACTTCAACTTTCAGTCCCCTGTAATTTGCTTGGCTACACTGAAAATGAGGGTCACCCTCAATGTACTTCCAAGTCAAAACAAAGGTTGATTGACTGTGTAAATACCTGTCCGTTCTTCCTCCAGATGTCGTCCAGTGACCTGGCTGAAGCTGGAGTGATCGGACTGGAGGATCAGCCCAGCTCCCCCCTCCACTTTGGTTACCAAGATGATGTCTCTTCTTCTGGTCCAAACTCTGAGGCTCTTACACCCGTTGACCTGCATCCGGACCGAAGTGGAGTTCTTCAGGAGCTGAAAGACCTGCAGGTTCTGGAGGAGCGGATCTTGGAGGAGGAGCTGAAGATCCAGGAGTTGCGTCTCTCAGAGAAAACGCCGGAAAGGAGGAGGTAGAGATTGTAGAAGAGTGAACTTTTTTCATGATTACATCTGTTTATCTTCACAATAAAGCAAAAATACTGAAGACAAGGATTCTTTTTCTTTGGTTCTCTGAAATCTTGCATTTCCTTCTATTGCATCTTTTAACAGGAAGTTCCTGGAGGAGCTGGAGCGGGAGAAGAAAGAAGTAGAAGAGCTGGAGAGGAGTTTGAGCAGTGAGGAGAAGCAGCAGGAAGGAAAGGTGAAGAAGCGGCCTAGGGGTCAAAAGGTGGTGAAGTGTTCCATCATGGAGATGGCCTCGGCACTCAGGAGCTTTGAGGAGGATGATGAAGCTCTTCTGATGAACTGCAGACGTCAAACGCAAGAGACAAAACCTGAGGCTAGAACTTCTACACATGCATGTTTAACCTCAGACAGAGCAACCAAAAACTCCAAACCTTCAGATTCAGCCTCAGATGACTTTATCTCCTGCATGGATTCTGGTTCATCTTCTAAATCCAGACCTTCCAATTCCTCCACAGATAAAATAGATGGCTGTATTGACTCAACTTCATCTCAGGAACCACCACATTTAACCACAGAAGAATCCACCATTTCCAAACCTTCTACTTCAACCACAGATGAAGTTAAATTCTTGATTCAGGAGGTATTTGACATTCATAACGACCCAGATTTGGTTTCTGGTTCTTCATTAGCAGCTGTCACAAAGGAATCCACCAATAACGACTTGTATTTGAGTTTGGACTGTGGTCAGAATAAGCCGTCTTTGGTTTCTATCTCTTCCAACTCAGATGGAGATGCTTTACCACCTGGTGATCCTTCTGAAACAGAGGATATTGTTTCTGAGATTAATGTTCTGGATCCTGAGAAGAAGCAAATGTCCGACCTTACGTGTACAGTCGTAAATCTATCGAATGTACAAGATTCCACTGCTGGAGATCCAGACGAGCCTCCAGATCCTTCTGAAATCAGGAAGGAGGCATTTGTAGACCTTTCTGAATCGGGCATGACTGAGAATGTCCAGTCTGAGAGCAGGCCTGACGCTAATGAAGAGCATTGCTTCAAGAAGAATGCAGTAGAATCAGAGATGAATTCAGCAGAAGGTTCGGCGCCCCTAGAGGCTGGTCAGGAAAGAGCAGCGTTTGATCCAGGTGGTCCAAAACCGCTTCCCCGCATGCCCAGGCTGAACAAGCCATCACTTCACAATCAGACGAGCTCAATATCTCAGGAATGTGTACAAGATCAGGATAACTCATCTGTAACTTTACCCACTGTGGCGCCCTCTGCTGGCCCTAAACCAAAAGAGCGCAAAAACCCTCCTCTGAAAATCCTTCCAGCTGTGGCTGAACACAACAGAAACAATAACAACCCTCGCTGTGTGGATCTCCATGGGCCCGGTTCTGAAACTGTTAGAGATTCTGAGTGTGAATGTGAAGGTGTGGATCAGACTGAAGCGGAAAGGGAGGGTCCGATCTCAGAAACGGAGTCTTGTGGACTGCGTGAGAAGAACAATGCCGATGCTGAAGTCATGAACATGAATGATGATGGACCCTCAACTAGAACCATGTGCAGGTCACCTGTCCTTCAGCAGCAGCTTCAGATCTCCACCAGAGAGGTTTGGATGTGAAATCTAGTCTAGTCTAGTCTAGTCTAATCTGAGTACATGCACTCATATGTGAATGTTTCACAAAGCTTGGTGAGTAAAGCTGTATAATTTAAGCTCCAGCTTAAGTCCAGCAGGAGTCGAGCTAATGTGGAAGCAATAATACAGGAAATTTGGGATGACCTCAATATCAGATGTTCAGAGTACCCTTCAGCCGACACGTGTAGCAGTCATGTCCAAACATCTGTTTGATGGTTAAAGTATTTATTTAGGTTAACAATTATCTTCTGATACTCTTAAAGACGGTTCTTCTGAAGTTATTTGGTAAAGTTTTCAGAACCATTTAGTCCTGTATAGAACCATTTGAAGATTAAAAGGTTCTTTTGCATGGTAAAATGGTTCTTCAGACCGTTTGCTTCTGTATAGCACCAAAAAAGGTTCTTCTATTGTGATGTAAAGCTTGATACAGTAGCTAATGGTAATGGTAATACAACACGTTCTCCTTATGAAGAGCTACTTCACCATGCTGAGAACCCTTTAAGCATGAAATGGTTTAATATAGAACCCATGGTTGTGATTAGAACTGTTTAATTAAACAAGCCTTAAAGCCGCTGTGACTAATGGTCCTGAATGACCTCAGCAGGTCATTGTACAGTTATAAAACACACTGTTTTCACTCCACTGCGGGGGGGTGTTTCAGGAGGTGGGCTCGGCCCCTTAGTTCCAGTGAAAGGAACTCTTAAAGCTTCAGCACCAAGAGATTTTGGACAATTTCACACTCCCGACTTTGTGGGAACAGTTTGGGGACGACCCCTTCCTGTTCCAACATGACTGCCCACCAGTGCACAAAGCAGGTCCATAAAGACGTGGATGAGCCAGTTTGGTGTGGAAGAACTTGACCCTTTCCACTAAAAGTGCCTTTGTGTGTTTTTTTTTTTTTTTTTTTTTTTTTTTTTTTTTTTGCTGTTGCAATTTTGGCATATTTTGAATACAGTGGCCAGTTTGGGTCATAGCAAAATGTAAATAAAACATTAAATAAAATCCTAAGCCTCTGGCCCACAGGATTTTTGGGATAATTTTTTTTTTTTTTTTAAATATGGCCCTTTTACTGTTTTGATGCCCCTGATTTACCTCCTGGTTATCTGTGTTTGTGTAGATGAGTGACTATCTGACCCCTGTGGTGCTGGACACTGGCTCTGGACTGGTGAAGGCTGGATTTGCAGATCAGGATCTTCCCTCTGTGATCTTCCCAACCGCCGTAGGCCTGCCCAAATACGAGGTAAACAAACTGCTTCCTCTTGTTTTTGTCTGTGTGCGGCAGTGGAGGGGGGGGGGCATTAGACACAGACGTCTGTGTCTGGAAATACATTAGACTGTGAAACTGTACGTGGTTCGTTTGGGTGTCGTTGCTTTCCCTCGTCTGTGATTGTGTTCGTGCAGGAGGTGATGAGCGGCAGTGCGGAGCGGGACGTGTATGTGGGTCATGAGGCCCAGCACATGCGAGGGGTCTTGACGCTCCACTACCCAATGAAGAACGGCATCATCAGCAACTGGGACCAGATGGAGACGGTGGGTTTGCTGATGAGGCTCCTACTTCATTAACAGCTACTAGCGCCGCTCTGTAGGCGACCCTGCCCGTCTAGCTGTTACTAGAGAGTTTTCATTTTGCCACTTTAAGCCTGTATTTTAATATAATATCTGAATTAAAATGAAATTCTAATATCTCAGCTGATTAAATGTCATTTTCTTTTATACAGTATCAGACCTTATTGAAGCCTAATCAGGTTTATTTAGATAAAACTGTTTAATTGAAAAGCTTGTTATACACACCCACCCCAATCGACCACTTAAGTCCACCTCCTCGTTTCTACGCTCACTGTCCACTTTATCAGCTCCACTGACCGTATAGCTGCTCTCTGTAGTTCTACAGTTACAGACTGTAGTCCATCTGTTTCTCTGATACTCTGTTACCCTGTTCTTCAGTGGTCAGGACCCCCATGGACCCTCACAGAGCAGGTGCTGTTTGGGTGGTGGATCATTCTCAGCACTGCAGTAGCACTGACGTGGTGGTGGTGGTGTGTTTAGTGTGTTGTGCTGGTCTGAGTGGATCAGACACAGCAGTGCTGCTGGATTGTCGTGACCTCGGTGTCACTGCTGGACTGAGAATAGTCCACCAACCAAAAATATCCAGCTGGTGGTGTCCTGTGGGCAGCGTCCTGTGACCACTGATGAAGGACTAGAGGATGACCAACACAAACTGTGCAGCAGCAGATGAGCTGTCGTCTATGACTTTACATCTATAAGGTGGACCAACAAGGAAGGAATGTAGTAGAGTGGACAGTGAGTGGACACCAGGCAGCAGTGATTTTCTATAGGAGGTTTAGCTGCAGGTGTTGCGAAAGCTGGGTGATGTTGTATTATGGGGTGTGTCTCCTGATGAGGCGTGTTTGTGTGCAGATCTGGCAGCACGTGTTCCAGCAGCTGCGTGTTGATGCTGAAGATCACCCGGTGCTGCTGACGGAGGGTGTGATGAACCCTCAGGTTAACCGGCAGCGCATGGTGCAGCTGATGTTTGAGTCCTTTAACATTCCGCTGACCTTCATTGCCCTGCAGCCTGTACTGGCATTGTACGCAGCTGGACGCACCACAGGTCACTACATACCCACATGCTGTTACACAAATGTATTAGTCAGTAAGAGCGACTGTGTGGATCATATGAACATTATAGAGCTTTTTAAATGAAACAGTAGAAGCCGTATCGCCCCCTACGCTTCCTGTAGTGTATTACAGTCTGTCAGAGCGACTGTGTGGATCATATGAACATTATAGAGCTTTTTAAATGAAACAGTAGAAGCCGTATCGCCCCCTACGCTTCCTGTAGTGTATTACAGTCTGTCAGAGCGACTGTGTGGATCATATGAACATTATAGAGCTTTTTAAATGAAACAGTAGAAGCCGTATCGCCCCCTACGCTTCCTGTAGTGTATTACAGTCTGTCAGAGCGACTGTGTGGATCATATGAACATTATAGAGCTTTTTAAATGAAACAGTAGAAGCCGTATCGCCCCCTACGCTTCCTGTAGTGTATTACAGTCTGTCAGAGCGACTGTGTGGATCATATGAACATTATAGAGCTTTTTAAATGAAACAGTAGAAGCCGTATCGCCCCCTACGCTTCCTGTAGTGTATTACAGTCTGTCAGAGCGACTGTGTGGATCATATGAACATTATAGAGCTTTTTAAATGAAACAGTAGAAGCCGTATCGCCCCCTACGCTTCCTGTAGTGTATTACAGTCTGTCAGAGCGACTGTGTGGATCATATGAACATTATAGAGCTTTTTAAATGAAACAGTGGAAGCCGTATCGCCCCCTACGCTTCCTGTAGTGTATTACAGTCTGTCAGAGCGACTGTGTGGATCATATGAACATTATAGAGCTTTTTAAATGAAACAGTAGAAGCCGTATCGCCCCCTACGCTTCCTGTAGTGTATTACAGTCTGTCAGAGCGACTGTGTGGATCATATGAACATTATAGAGCTTTTTAAATGAAACAGTAGAAGCCGTATCGCCCCCTACGCTTCCTGTAGTGTATTAGTCTGTCAGAGCGACTGTGTGGATCATATGAACATTATAGAGCTTTTTAAATGAAACAGTAGAAGCCGTATCGCCCCCTACGCTTCCTGTAGTGTATTACAGTCTGTCAGAGCGACTGTGTGGATCATATGAACATTATAGAGCTTTTTAAATGAAACAGTAGAAGCCGTATCGCCCCCTACGCTTCCTGTAGTGTATTACAGTCTGTCAGAGCGACTGTGTGGATCATATGAACATTATAGAGCTTTTTAAATGAAACAGTAGAAGCCGTATCGCCCCCTACGCTTCCTGTAGTGTATTACAGTCTGTCAGAGCGACTGTGTGGATCATATGAACATTATAGAGCTTTTTAAATGAAACAGTAGAAGCCGTATCGCCCCCTACGCTTCCTGTAGTGTATTACAGTCTGTCAGAGCGACTGTGTGGATCATATGAACTTTATAGAGCTTTTTAAATGAAACAGTAGAAGCCGTATCGCCCCCTACGCTTCCTGTAGTGTATTACAGTCTGTCAGAGCGACTGTGTGGATCATATGAACATTATAGAGCTTTTTAAATGAAACAGTAGAAGCCGTATCGCCCCCTACGCTTCCTGTAGTGTATTACAGTCTGTCAGAGCGACTGTGTGGATCATATGAACATTATAGAGCTTTTTAAATGAAACAGTAGAAGCCGTATCGCCCCCTACGCTTCCTGTAGTGTATTACAGTCTGTCAGAGCGACTGTGTGGATCATATGAACATTATAGAGCTTTTTAAATGAAACAGTAGAAGCCGTATCGCCCCCTACGCTTCCTGTAGTGTATTACAGTCTGTCAGAGCGACTGTGTGGATCATATGAACATTATAGAGCTTTTTAAATGAAACAGTAGAAGCCGTATCGCCCCCTACGCTTCCTGTAGTGTATTACAGTCTGTCAGAGCGACTGTGTGGATCATATGAACATTATAGAGCTTTTTAAATGAAACAGTAGAAGCCGTATCGCCCCCTACGCTTCCTGTAGTGTATTACAGTCTGTCAGAGCGACTGTGTGGATCATATGAACATTATAGAGCTTTTTAAATGAAACAGTAGAAGCCGTATCGCCCCCTACGCTTCCTGTAGTGTATTACAGTCTGTCAGAGCGACTGTGTGGATCATATGAACATTATAGAGCTTTTTAAATGAAACAGTAGAAGCCGTATCGCCCCCTACGCTTCCTGTAGTGTATTACAGTCTGTCAGAGCGACTGTGTGGATCATATGAACATTATAGAGCTTTTTAAATGAAACAGTAGAAGCCGTATCGCCCCCTACGCTTCCTGTAGTGTATTACAGTCTGTCAGAGCGACTGTGTGGATCATATGAACATTATAGAGCTTTTTAAATGAAACAGTAGAAGCCGTATCGCCCCCTACGCTTCCTGTAGTGTATTACAGTCTGTCAGAGCGACTGTGTGGATCATATGAACATTATAGAGCTTTTTAAATGAAACAGTAGAAGCCGTATCGCCCCCTACGCTTCCTGTAGTGTATTACGGTCTGTCAGAGCGACTGTGTGGATCATATGAACATTATAGAGCTTTTTAAATGAAACAGTAGAAGCCGTATCGCCCCCTACGCTTCCTGTAGTGTATTACGGTCTGTCAGAGCGACTGTGTGGATCATATGAACATTATAGAGCTTTTTAAATGAAACAGTAGAAGCCGTATCGCCCCCTACGCTTCCTGTAGTGTATTACGGTCTGTCAGAGCGACTGTGTGGATCATATGAACATTATAGAGCTTTTTAAATGAAACAGTAGAAGCCGTATCGCCCCCTACGCTTCCTGTAGTGTATTACGGTCTGTCAGAGCGACTGTGTGGATCATATGAACATTATAGAGCTTTTTAAATGAAACAGTAGAAGCCGTATCGCCCCCTACGCTTCCTGTAGTGTATTACGGTCTGTCAGAGCGACTGTACTTGCACTAAATGTGTATTACTTATTATCACTGTGTGTGTGCAGGTGTGGTGTTTGACTCCGGTGATGGTGTTAGTCACAGTGTTCCGGTGTTTGATGGTTACTCTCTGCCTCACGCTGTTCAGCGCTTCACTCTGGCCGGAGCCGACGTCACCCTGCAGCTCAAAAAGGTACCAGGAAGAACGCTGGAACCCGAGTAAACACAACATACACTGCAGCACTCATATCTGGACTGTGATGGGATCTCTGAGCTTTTTTCCCTTTTTTGAAAGTTTTTTGAAGTTTTCAGCAGAAAGATAAAACTTAATTGGTGTGCTTGTTCTTTAAAGAGCCATGACTGAGAAGTTTGAAGAACCGCGTAAACATTTACCTTCATAACGTAAAGGTTCTTCATCAGTATAAGGGGTCTTACTACTTTATTTATATCACTGTATAAGATATGTACAAATATCTGTGTACGTGATAATGAAGTGCTCTTCTGTTCAACCTGATGGGTTCAGTACATCTAGTGCATGCGTTCACTTGTCTTACTACCATTGTGAGGACCCTATGAAGTTGAACAGCTTGATTTTGTTCTTTTCTACTGCTCCTGAGAAGTTAAACATGCTGTTTTCATTACATTCCCCTTTTTTTGGAAAACTGAAACGTTGCTTTTTTGTTACTGAGGTTTAAATATAAATGTAGTGCTTTGCTACAGTAATGCAGAAGTCAGTGGAGGTCCTCAAGGTGTGTGTGTGTGTGTGTGTGTGTGTGTGTGTGTGTGTGTGTGTTAGCTGTTGCTGGAGCAGGGTGTGTGCATGCGGACGTCGGCGGAGTTGGAGATTGTGCGCGAGATTAAAGAGAGATGCTGCTGTGTGGCTCAGGATTATGAGGCGGAGCTTACCAGAGGAGGCGGAGCCAGCACACAATCTCACTACACTCTACCTGACGGACAGGTCGTCTCCTTGACAACGGAGCGCTTCAGGTACATTTTCTCTTTCTTGCTCTGTTTTTCCATGGTTTCTTTTTAATATAACTAAAAATAAAATTATTATTATTATTATTATTATTATTATTATTATTATTATTATTATTATTATTATTATTATTATTATTATTGAGTATACAAACTCAGTTCTGTACGGTCAGTGGTTATTCTTTTTTTTTTTTTTTTCCTCCAGGGCTCCTGAGATCCTGTTTAAGCCGGAGCTGATTGGTTGTGATCATTATGGGATGCATGAGAGCATTTTCAAATCAGTTCTTCAGTCAGATATAGACCTGCGGAGGAGCTTCCTGGGAAACATCGTTCTGTCTGGTACACACACACACACACACACACACACACACACACACACACACAGTCTTATGTCTTCATTTCTGTCCATATGGCGGACACGCTGGTGTCCTTGTCCAAAATAACAGGTCAGGTTGACATCGCAACAACGGTCGGGCAAATAATTGTGATTTTCCTAAAACTTTCAGTCCTACATCAGACATTAATAAATACTAGTGGCCAATTAATTTGCCTGAAATTTGTTTTAAGGCAGTCGTTTTGTAGGCGCCGTTATACAAGTGTGCAGATAAATGCAGATAACGAGACGTACAAAGATCAAGCTATTTCCCTCAGCTCTCGTGTGCTGAGGTCAGCTAGTCCAGTTTAGTGTCAAAGGAGTGACATTGGACTAATGAGTTAACTGGGGAAAGGAAGGAAAAGCCAGTCTCTTGGGGTTAGCAGTTGGCCGTTAGTCTAGCCGGCTCTCTGTGTGCTCCGCCTACGGTGCTCCTCGCTTCTTCAGGCGACGCAGCGGTCTCGGCCTGCAAGCCGAGCGGACCCACGGCTTCTCAGCTAAAACTGATACAGTTTATGGTTGTAATATTTACTGAAGTCCGGCAGCGTCTGAAGCTCGGAGATGAAAGCCAGAGTTTGAGATGCACAAACGAGGCAAACGACTTTCAGACGGAAAACTACACAGCATTTTAAAGCCTCTGTGGGCTTTACACCCATTCGCCTTCATCTCGCTAGGATTAGAGAGAGACGCTGACATCTGAATGAATTTTAGATTTTCTTAAGTTATTAAATACGGCTCTTATTCTGGACGTCCCTTCATTTTAACACGCCACTGATAATCTACAAAAAGGCTTATTTAAGCGTCTAAAATGGTTTTATTAAAAATAACATACATTGCCATGATATAAAGTTTTGCCCACACTGCTAATTAATATCTGTAAAAATAAAATTGTTAATGTTATTGAGTCACACCAGTGGGTATTTAAAGTCTTTTCTCTCTGTGTTTAGGTGGGAACACTCTGCTGGCCGGTCTGCCGGAGCGTCTGCGGTCAGAGCTTGGCCGTTTGGCCCCGGCGGGGGTCTCGGATAGTGTGAGGGTCCTCAGCCCTCCTGGCCGTGACTTCTCCGTGTGGAAAGGGGGCGCTGTTCTCTGCGGCCTGCAGACTTTCAGCTCCGCCTGGATCAGCCGCGACGAGTACGAAGAGTTTGGACCCAACATCGTCCACAGAAAGTGCTTCTGACCCGCCGGACCTCTGGGTGGGCTGCTGGGGAATTTTTTTTTTTTTTTTTTTTTTGGCCTTAGTGACTGAAATTTGTGCCAAATTTCCCCTCTGAAAGACAATTTAGGGAGAAATTGAAATTCCAAGCAGAAACGTTGGACTCTTTGCTGGATAAGTGCTCTTAATTAAATGTCGGTACGACCGGTTTTGCTGCATGAAGAGGTTGAACAAATAATAAATTTTGCGAGTTATTAAAGCCAAACATGATCGTGAATCCCAGAACCGCTGAAATGGTGCCGTATTTATCGTGTTTCTTAAATATATTTTTTTAATAATAATGAAACCGGGTCAATTAAGGCTAAATATGTATTTATGTGAATGTAATCGAAATCTATTTACTTTTCTATGTCGATGTGGTGCCTTTTCCCCTCCCTCTCCTCCTTGCTGTCTTACTTAAATCTAATATAGCTCATTAGTGCACTTGATGTTAATGCTGCTTTTATTTTTCTCTTTATTTTCCCTTTTTAGACGATTCAGTGCACTAAATGAGTATTTTCTAGTCTGAAATGATATGAAGACAAACTGAGCCCCAACTTTTTCTCCTTTTCCAGTATGAATTAGCCATAAATCTCCCACTGCACCCATTATAGCATCTCACTGGGTTTCAGAGAGAGCCATAATCAACAGCAGCACTTATCGCCTCGTCTCCAAGGCTTTACTCATTCAGCTTCAGCTTGTATTCGTTTTCAGTGTGAAAAACTAACCAATTCCCATTTGCTGTAGTTTGATTTTCCACTGTTTTGTCTTTTTTGTATGTATATTTTCCATGATTGGTATTTATATTGAGGTAAGGCTGTTTGTTGATGGTGCTGGATGTCGGAGGCCGATTTTGATCTAAATGATCTGTAACTTCTCTCTGGAGATCTGGACTAAACCCTCCAGTGATTTGCTGTGAGTGAATCTGATGGTGTTTGCACATTTATGTGGTTCTTTAAGTGTTTTCTTTACTATTTTCCTCTCACGTGTGTGTTTTGTGTGTGTGCTGGAGGGTTTTGGTGATGTTTGTGTGGTCGTGGTGGGATTAGGCTGCTGGGAGGAGGTCAGTAGGCCTTTGAAAGGAAACGTGGACAGCTCAGTGTCCTGGAATGTGTGTATGTCTTGCACCACTGTCTGTTACACCAGATACTGTGACCTTTTTAATAAATATTTTAAGTCTGATTCTCCTGCCGAGTGCCTCAACTCTCACTGCTCTCGGGCTGCCTGGGCTGGATTAAAGGGCCCATATCATGGAAAAGCTAACGAGCCCCGAGTTTGTTTGTGTGAACATGGTTTTGGTTTCAGAACGTTCTGCTGCTTATTTACATTAGTGCTCCTCCTTTAAGAGTGATTTATGTTAACTGGGGTGAGGAGGGGAATCAGAGTATTGAGTTGCGAGGTTTGCAGTTTTCACACCAAACTTCTTTGAACAGTTGCAGATGAAATTTTTGAAGTTGCAGGGTTTTTTTGGGTTCCTTTCTATTTCTCATATATATATATATATATATATATATATATATATATATATATATATATATATATATATATATATATATATATATATATATATATATATATATATATATATATATATATATATATATATATATATAAAAAATACACTTTTTATAAATTCTATAAGGGGCTACGCACCTAAGATTTTCACTCACTTTTCAACTGTGCAAACGTGATTAGATTAGATTTGATTACTTACTACTTCGTTGTTAAAGTTTTAGATTAATGTAGTTTTGTGCTGAGATTCAAAAAGCAATACAAGTGACTGGCGGGGTTTTCGACCAATTAAAACGCGGCAGAGGAGGGGCTAAGCAGCCTGCCCCCGCCCCCGGGATTCCAACAGTCCAATCGAACGCTCGTCGAGTTTGAATCCAAACACGACCGTTAGGAGCCGTTTAGCCCTCAGCGCTCGCGGCGGCCGCTCGCCGATTATTAGTCGCGTTTAGAGGAAAATCTCTACTAAAATGTCGGGATTACGTTATTTCCCGATGTCATGGCCGCAGATTTCATCTCTGAAAACCGAAGAGTTCTGTGTTTTTGTGTAACACGTTTTTGTCATAACGTTGCGAGTTGCTTTAGTTCCAGTCCGAATGACTTTGTTTACATCTCAACAAATTATGCGCAAATGAATGAGGTGAGTCTAGACATCACTGTGTTTGTGTATGTCTCTGAGGTGTCGCTCTTATTAATAATAAATCAGCAGTATTGCTGGAGTATTGAAATAGTAATGCAGTATACAGTATTAATGCTGCTGTAAGGGTCCAGTTACAGTACTGTAGTGTGTAGTGCTGCGGGTCAAGCGCAGTAAATGGGGGCAGAGTAGTGTCACTATAGCATTAAAAACCCTTTAGTACTGCAGTTGTACTGCTGCGATTTTCACAGGAGCATTTTAAGGTGAGAAAATAGTTGTTTGAAATTTATGGCCGGCACTAGATTTTATGGGTTTTTGTTGAACTGTTTATGAATCAGTAGCCCTTTTAACTCACCCTTTTCCCGATCTATTGCCTTGTGTAGAATTGCCGCAGAATTTTAGTTGGCAGGACCACCAGAAGCACAGTTCCACACACTGCGGACCTCCGCCTACTACCACAGTAAGTTTTTCTGACCAGTTCTGCAACAGTTAACTGGTTAACGTTGACCACTGAACATAGAAATGCACTGTTTACTTTCAGGGAGTTGAAGGTTTATTAGGGCCACCTACCATGGTGCACTGCAGGTTTATAATTATCATGGGAAGAGCTCCTCGTAGCATATCTGCACTGAGACCAGCCCTGATCTGAGAGATATACCACATGGCCAAAAGTATGTGGGCACCTGAACATCAAATCTGTCATTTATATGCTGACATGCCAAAAGCCCTGAGACAGGAATTAGTTTTGTGTAGGACCCCCTCTAGTCCAGCAAAACGCAGGGACATGGCATTGATTCCACAAGTGAACAGAAGAGAAGTTGAGCAAGAACATGAGGACGAAAGAACACACCAGAACACAGCCATGGAGAAACAGCCATGGAGAGCACCTGCAGCTCTTGTGAACTTCCATCTTGCTGTGCAGCTGGTAACAAGGTTTTATTAGGACCTTTATTTAGAGAAATCTCGCCTAGAGGGCAGCATAAACATCATGTCTGCACGTGAAACACAAAAGACCCAGTAAAACACAATAAAACTGCTATTAATTAACCATATTAGTGGTGTTAACAGTTATCTAATGTCTATCACTCCCCTCTTTTCAGTCTAAAGCAGGGTTAAATGCACTCTTTACTCAAAGAAGAGAGCTTAATGTACAGCATGGGTCAGTGTCCTCTGCTGCAGTGAATGATGGGATTTTATGGTCGTTCTTGCTGACAAATCAGCATGAATTCATCTCTATTGATCATAAATCATAATAAAACTGAACTGCTGTTCTATTACGCATTATTTTGTTCAGCACTGAAAAATATCCTCCTCCTGTGAAACTTTCACCGTGTGAAAACACCAAATACAGTGTCAGGACATGCCCGGCTCCGCCCTCAGCAGGGCTTATAACTGTGTGCAGGTCACTGAACAGTCGCCACAGAAGGTGGAACACACATTGCAGCAGATCCATGAAGGTGAGCAGTTACTCCATCACTCGTTTCTTTATAATAATTTATAGTTTTGATTTTCCCTGCCGCTTCGGTTAAATAGACTTTTATAGAGTAAAAACAGCTGTGGGAAGAAGTTTGGGCTCGTCTGATCAAATTCCATGTTGCACATTTTATTCAGCATGTTTTATTTCATGAGCTAAACTCAGCAAACGGAAATTTTGTACTAATATTTCCAGTAAATTCCACTCTCATTTACAAACTTCTGTATACAGCTGTACATAATTAGTGGGAGCCAATGTAAAATTCCAGTAACTGCATCCTCGTGGTTCTCTTCATCATACTGTATGACAAGGTATCATATTTTAAAGTAAATAGAAATTATTCTGCTTTCTTGTGCAGCTGTATCAAAGTTTTTACTGTGTGATGTATGTTTTGTTTACGGTTTGTTTTTCTAGTCACTGCACTGGTTCTTAAAGACACCAACATGAACACTGAAAGTTTGCTTCAGGTCGCAACCCTTGGAAGACAACTTCATTTGGGAATGTTGTACGACTGCCACAATGACTCCTTCATTCCAGGTAGGAGTTCACTGCTAACATCTGCCTAGAACACCTGAAACACTTCACCTTTCTGATGAGTGTTCTTTCTTTAGGAGTCCACCTGTGGGACGTGGACAACATTCAGAAGAACACGATAGTGAGGCAGAGCCCAAACACACAACACCAGATTCATCTTACTGACTCTCTGGAAGAAAAAACTAAAATACTGAACATAAGTGCGTCTCTTAGTGCCAGCTTTCTCGCGGGGTTGGTAACAGTGGAGGCTTCAGCCAGTTATTTGAATGACAAATCGTCTTCTTTACATGAGAGCAGAGTGACTGCCCAGTACATTGAGAGGACCAGGACTGAGCTTCTTAACATGAACAAAATAGGAAGCGCGACCTACCAAGACCTCAGTGACCCAGATTTTAGTGCCACTCATGTCGTTGTTCAGGTAGAATACGGTGCAGAAGCGCTGATGGTGTTCAGTGAAACAGCATCAGATGAGAAATCTAAACAAGACATTCAAGTAAACATGAAACTCATGGTGAATAAGATTGGCCTGGTAAAAGTCAGTGCAGAGGGGAAGGTTCAAATGACCGATGAAGAGAGGAAGAAGGTGCAGAACTTTACCTGCACCTTCCACGGTGATTTTGCCTTGGAGGAGAACCCAACCAACTTTGAAGAGGCAGTAAAAGTCTACAAAAGTCTCCCCAAACTGCTCGGGCCAAATAAGGAGAAAGCAGTGCCCAGGAAAGTCTGGCTCGTCCCTCTAAGAGAACTCCTCTCTTCAGCTCCGGAGCTCAAGAATGAGATCAGCGAAATGAACTGCATTGAGTTACGGAATATAATGGAGCAGCTGAACGTCGCGAAAATGAGAGCAAACGACCTCTATAAAGACAGCGAGTCCATTCAGGCCACTGACTTCACTAAGAAGATAAAAGATTTTAACGAAAACCTTCAGAAATACAAGCTTCTGTGGAAGAAGAAGCTCTCCATACTCCTCCCTGAAATCAGGAAGGGAGCAGAGAAGGAAGAAAAGCTGGAGAAGATGTTCAGTCTTCACGAAGAATCACCCTTTGGACCCAAAATGGACACCTGGCTAAAAGAGAAAGAGACTGAACTCAGCATCGTCAAATCATTCATTCACCAAATTAAGTTAGACATCCCAAAGGTTAAGATCGTAGCTCGTGAAGACTTTGACAGAGTGTTATTTGATCCTTTTTCAGGCAGGATAGGGGTGTTCGGGTTCAACTCCCTTCAAGATGATGAACCTTACCTGAAGTCCCTCAGGGTTTGCCTGAACTCAGAGAAGTTCACCAAAATGGAATGTTTACCCTCTGATCTGCAAACGTCCATCACAGAGAAAACTCCTTGGTACAGACGTCCTGAAATCTCGGAGACCCTGAGAGATTCTCGTGATTTGTTTTCCCATTCTGTCAGTATAGATATGTTCTCTCCCTTCATCAGCTACTTCCGCTATCCTTATGATGCAGGTGCTGCTGTGAGATTCTACTTAAATGGGAAACTTCTGTACCCTGACGGCCTAAACCCGACACATCCAGAGATCACAGGCGTCAGTGCAAACAGCGTAAGCATGAAAAAAGTAAGAATGGACTTTTCTGTAGAAATTACATACAAGAAAGTGGCTGATGGAGACAAGGCACAGGGGCAGAAGGTGCGCTGGTCAGACACAGAAGAAAGTATTGTGATCTCAGACCTGCTGCCCAACACAAAGTATGAATTCACCGTTGTCATCATCAACATCGGGAAAACAAAGGTACAGAATTAATGTTTGTAATTTCTATTACACTATTGACAAAATGCCGCAGTGAGCAGTCACACCTTTAACTCTGACTAATTACATGCTTTACATTTCAGACTTTCAAGATTGCGACCAAACCAAACTGAAGCCTCGGCTCCTCAAGACAAAGAGACACAACAGCTTCTTACTGAAGACGTGAAGATTCTTGTTTTACTGCAGTGGAGTCTTTCTTCTGTAACCGAGTCTCCTCTTTTGTAAGGAACTGTCAGTGTCTCCGGAATGTTACAGGGAATTGACTGTGTTCAGGATTTTGTTGTGGCTTTTCTGTTTGGCTGCTTTGTTCTGCATGAAAACGTTTCATATACAGAACCCAGCGCCGAGTGAGGTGTTGCTCTTTATTCCTAGTCCTGGAGATCTTTACTGAATTTTCCATTCTAACACATCTGTTTCAGCTCATCTGCTGCTGGACTGTAAATTCATTTAGGAACGTAAATGTGGAGCTTTAGACCTTTTAACTGCTGTGAGTGATGAAGATACACATAAAGCAAATAAGCCACCTGCTGTTCCCTTTAAGATAAAGGATGTGAAATTTATTTTCACTGCTACAGTAAATCTGCACAACATAGAGTTTAAAGACTAAACCAATGAGCCAAATACCAACGTGCAGTTTAAGGTACACAGTGACTCTGTCCTGTCCGTCTTTTTAAGATTCACTGTGTTATACATCTGATCTTCTGGGGGGGATTGATTTCTATCTACTGATTAGCTCTCTCTCTCTCTCTCTCTCTCTCTCTCTCCCCCTCCCTCCCTCCCTCCCTCTCCCCCTCTCTCTCTCTCTCTCTCTCTCTCCCTCTCTCTCTCTCTCTCTCTCTCTCTCTCTCTCTCTCTCTCTCTCGCTCTCTCTCTCTCTCTCTCTTTTTTATTTTTAAACAACTTCAACATTTAATCAATCGTTTTCTTCAGCATCATGGAATGTGTTTTGTGTGAGGAATTCTTGTAATAAATCTGGGAAAGACATCGCTGACTGTGCTGTGACCATCATTTCACTCCACATGTTACTCACTCACGCACACCGACCGCTGATGCTTCTCATCTGGAAAGTCCTTAGTTCATTTTTTTTTTTTTTTTTTTTATGCTAAAGAAAGAAGGGCACTCCTTCTTTTATACAAACACGCCCTGCCCTGTTGCGTACAAGCAAACAGGGTGGACCCAAATAAGTTGTCTAACCGTCATAAAATGCTAAGCTGACAAACACACTCACGGACCACCGGAACTGCCCAAAGGAGGGGGCTTCTGCTCTGTGTACGATAATCTTACCTACAAAAGGGAACAAATGGTCCTGGACGGAATGTTTTCCGGATAAGAGGAGCAAGTTGTTTGTGCAAACTGCCAAGGACAGTAGCTATGCTTGCTGCAAAGTCTGCTTAGAGCAGAGTTGGAGCAGAGTTAACCCTTTCAATCCATTTATTTGCGTTAAGGTGTCTCCATGTCACTAATATAAACAGCTGCTGAAAAAGCCCATTAGAACCATTAGAAGCCTGAAACCTGAGGGTTCTGCTTTATAATGGAAATTGGTTTATAATTCACATAAAATGTCTACAGTAACTCAGGTGCAGTCATTAAAACACACATTTAGTCTCGAGAGCGCAGAAATAAGAGCAAATACAGCCTGTTCTAAACCTGAGAGCACACTCGCTAACAGTGTGAACTCTTTACAGTAATCATTCACACCAACACAGCTACTCAGGCTCAGGTACTACAGCTTCACTGCTGGAACACTACCATTAGAACCGCTAGGACCAAAACCTCATCATTTTGCTTAATGGCTGATGAAACTGACTTAATGGTCACCCATTAGAGACCATTAGTTTCAGCAGGTGGCTTATTTGCTTTGTGTATCTTCATCACTTAGAGTCATCAAAGGTCTTAAGCTCCACATTTACATTCCTAAATGAATTTAAAAAGGTCTTCAGTTTTAGCAGATGAGCTGAATCAGATGTGTTAGAATGGAAAATGCAGTAAAGATCTCCAGGACTAGGAATAAAGAGCTCCTTACACAGCGCTGGGTTCTGCATATGAAAAGTACATCAGTAGTCACAAATTTAACGGTGTGAATGCACTGAATGGATTACAGCATTTAGAGTAACCGTTACCATGACAGCGAACATCACGTGAAGTCCAGTCAGAGTGAGATGAGCAGCAGTGAGCAGTGCTTGTGGTTTTAACCGCTTTAAACTGATCTCAGACTCAGAAAAATGTCCTTCATCTGGATTTATAAAGCAAGCGGCGAGAGCAAGACGTCGTGCTCTGAGACACATAAGCTGGACGTCCGTCCCACCGCCGTCTTTTAAAGCTCAGAGCATGAACTTCGTCTCCTCTGCAGACCAGTTTCTGCTCTGCTGTGTTGAACGGTATAAACCTTTCGCTGTGATGCGGCGCGCATGCGCAGGTGTTTACATGGCTATTATTCTTCTATTTCACAAATTATTTACGGGATTACTCACCTCATTCAATCAGATAGAAATTGTGTTCTGAATGGCCTCAAATGGATTAGTCTATTCCGATCGAGCTGTCGGGTTATTAACGGATTACCATGCTGCATGTAAACCTGGCTACTGTGGCAGAGGACACTGACCCATGTTGTAAGTTTATACGGTCTGTTCTTTAAGTAGACGGTGCAGGTAACCCTGCTTCAAACATTAAACAGTGCAGTCTTTACAGAATAATTTAAACACCATGTTGGTGCTGCTATAGTTCACTGTACTTCTCACCATCCAGCAAAGTGCAGTCCTTTCAGAATTCAGTCTGTCATTCCTTATTGAGGCAGAATCCAGGCCAACCAACTGACAATGAACGGGAATGACTGCTATGTTGGTGTCTGAGACAGGATGAGCACTTGCAGGATTTTTCGGCGACTTGAAAGAAACACAGAGTTTATTATATACAGAATAAAACTGACGGCTGCAGCATGTTCCTCTGCGTTTCTCCTACTTTCACTCAAACTATCCCGTACCCTGCCGTTATAATAATGTGTTATATTATATGGGTCTTAATTACAGCTAACATTCAAACATTATAGCTGCTGACCTGTCTTTATTCTAGAAAATAACAGGGCACAGCTGTTTCAGCTTCCACTATCATTTGTACTGTACATGCATTTTTGTATTCTATGTGTAATTTTCTGAATTCCTGGTCTGCTAAACGGTAGCCTGATGCTGGGGAATCAGCTGGGATCTGAGGGAGCTGTTGTGCAGCAGTGAGTACACAGTGTTATCCAAACTCTTGTTTGTGTGTTCTCTGTTATTGTGTTGTTACAAGTTCGTTCTTGCAAGGGAAGCTGTGAAGAATGTTCTTTCCAGGATGACAAGTCTATTCATGGTGTGGCCCTGACCAAGTAGTTACCATCACTTACTGAAACCAAAGGCCCTGCAGCAGTGAGAACGGGAAATCTACACACAAGGACACCTGCACAAACAGGTGGAGGCTGATGCAGTAGAAAAGTTTTATTTCTTCAAAAGCTTAAGAAGCAGAACCAGCCGGTCTTTTAAACAAATCCAGCAACCCAGATCAAGATATACAGTGTACAGGGAGAGACAGACCAGAGGCCTTTGGAGTAACGCCAGCCAAGTATAAACCAGTTACACAAAATAAAATAAATCATTAAGTCACATTTTAGTATTGGTGCATTGCCAAACAACAAAAAGGAAAGAAGTGCTTCATAATGACAGTAAACTGAGGACGCTGTGAGGCGGTGGAGAGCGGGAGAATGCTATCTTTCCACACTAGCTGTTTTTAGCAGATGGCTAACCTAAAGCAGCTCCGTCACTCACGCAACACGGCAAATTAATGATACTGTAGATCAGACACGACACAACAGCACTGCTTTCAGTTTAAACATAGCTGAAAGTTTGTTGTCTAATGTTTTCAATTTTATTATTAAAGAAGTCCATAAAAACTTCACTGGTGAGAGTTGCTGGGATTTCTGGTTCATTACCTGCCTGATTTTGTGTGATGTGGGAAATCACATTAAACAGAACTCTAGGATTATACTTATTATTCTCGATCAGCGAGGCCAGATATGCTGAGCGAGCTTCAGTGAGGGCAGTTCTATCCTCTATAAGGCCGTCCTTCCAGGCAGAGCGGAACACTTCCAGCTTGGTTTGACGCCATTTCCGCTCTAATTTCCGAGCTGTTTGTTTTAAGGTCCGGGTTTTATCGTTGTACCACGCGGCTTTTTCTGCCTTATTCTTTTTAGAATCTAAAGTGGATCTGAAGGTATTTTCTAAATAATCGGTTAGTAAATCTAGTTCCATTGGGTCTGATGCAGTGGAGACTGGGGTTGATAACTCTGGGAGATTTTCTATAAATTGTAGGGCAGTAAAAGGTTTTATTGAGCGCTTTATTGAATAACGAGGGGACGTATATATATTATGGCTGAGTCGTAGCTCATATGAAATTAGGTAATGGTCGGAGATCGCTGAGGTTTGCGGTGGGATATTAAGCTTGTCTATGTTAAGACCTCGTGTCAAAACCAAATCTAACGTATGACGACAGTCGTGTGTCGGCCCTGCTGCATTTTGGGTAAAACCAACAGAGTCTAGGATTGAGATAAATGCCTTTTTTAATGGGTCGTCTACCTTCTCAAAGTGAATATTAAAATCTCCTACGATTATTACTTTATCATTACACACAGCCAGGTTTGCAGCCAAGTCACTAAATTCTTTTATAAATTCAGAGTCGCCCCCTGGTGGCCTGTAAATGTTAAATAATGAAAACGTCTTTTTTGTGACCGGATTTGTGACGTGAATAGAGAGGACCTCTCTGGGTCGGGGATAGGCTCTTGCCTCAAGTGGAGGAGTTTAAGTATCTCGGGGTCTTGTTCACGAGTGATGGTAAAAGGGAGCGGGAGATTGACAGGCGGATTGGTGCTGGGTCAGCAGTGATGCGGGCTCTTTACCGGTCTGTTGTGGTAAAGAATGAGCTGAGCCATAAGGCAAGGCTCTCGATTTACCGGTCGATCTACGTTCCCACCCTCACCTGTGGTCATGAGCTTTGGGTAATGACCGAAAGAACGAGATCGTGAATACCAGCGGCCGAAATGAGTTTCCTCCGCAGGGTGTCTGGGCTCTCCCTTAGAGATAGGGTGAGAAGTTCGGTCATCCGGGAGGGACTCGGAGTAGAGCCGCTGCTTCTCCACGTCGAGAGGAGCCAGCTGAGGTGGTTCGGGCATCTGGTTAGGATGCCTCCTGGACGCCTCCCTCGGGAGGTGTCACAGGCGAGTCCACCTGGGAGGAGACCCCGGGGAAGACCCAGGACACGCTGGCGTGACTATATCGCCCAGCTGGTCTGGGAGCGCCTCGGAATCCCCCCCGGGGAGCTAGTGGAAGTGGCTGGGGAAAGGGAGGTCTGGGCTTCATTGCTCAGGATGCTGCCCCCGCGACCCGAACCCCGGACAAGCGGAAGATGATGGATGGATGGATGGATGGATGGATGGATGGATGGATGTTTTTGGCCAAGCATCAGCGACCTGGTGGATTAAGTTTTAGTTGGTATTGATAAATCGCCCCCATTTTCTGTTTTCATGATGGTGAATGAGAGTAACTAAGTGCTTACATCAGTAAACAAACGCCCGCGTGTGTAATGTAGTCCGCTTGCAGTCCTCCATCCGATTCAAAAGAAAGAGCCATCACCAAAATAACAAACTGTGCTTGGACTTTGGAGAATGAACTGGGTATGATAACAGCCTGATGTTCTTCAGAGATGTTGGCTAACAAATACAGCTACCTGAGGCTGCAGCAAATCAAACACTGACACTGTTCAGGATCAGGTTTAGACGTGGTTAGAGGTGCCTAAATCAGCACTTAAGTAAAGGTGTTCATACCTGCATAACATCATTTACGCAAGTAAAAGTACCTTCCCCCAAAAAACTAGATTGGAAATCTACTGAATTAGTGAGTACTGCAGTGGAACGTCGTGCTACATCCAACATTTATCAGCATAACTGAAGACTGTGCAGCTCTGTTCTTCTCTTTTTAGGATTTTTTGGTCTAAAATACAGAAGCTCTGAAGTCAGAGATGTAACCAATCAGAAAACAGTACAAATATTGCCACTACATATTGAAACACACAAAATGAACTGAGAAACGAAATTCTTCACTCACTTTAATAGAAGTAAAAATCCATCAAGTACATGTAGTTGAATGAATGTAACTAGTTACTATCCACCTCTAAATAGGTTTATAAAGACATCGTTAGCATGACATGAAAGGCAATTTTAGTCAGTGGCCTCAAAACTCAAGTTTTGGAGAATTTGCTACTTTCCCTAGGCCTTGCTTCAGGGTGGAGCCCCGGTAACCCTAATCCGTCAGGGTACACAAGTCCAGTTTTTTTTTCTTCATAAGGGTATCTTTGGATCACACTTTGTCTGGCCTGTCACCTAGGACCAGCTTGCCTTGGGAGACCCTACCAGGAGCTTTTGCTCCAGACAACATAGCTCCTAGGATCATTCAAGCACGCCAACCCCTCCACCACGATAAGGTGGTGATCCATGGACATTTACATTTACATTCATGGCATTTGGCTGATGCTCTTATCCAGAGCGACTTACAATTTGATCATTTTACACAGGGAGGCCAAGGTGGTGTTAGGAGTCTTGCCCAAGGACCCTTATTGGTATAGTGTAGGGTGTTTGCCATGGAGAGGTGCTAACATGGCTAATATGGTTAATTATTAGCAGTTTTATTGTGTTTTACTGGGTCTTTTGTGTTTTACGTGCAGACATGATGTTTATGCTGCCCTCCAGGCGAGATTTCTCTTAATAAAGGTCCTAATAAAACCTTGTTACTGACTGCACAGCAAGATGGAAGTTCACAAGAGCTGCAGTCGCTCTCCATGGCTGTTTCTCCATGGCTGCATTCTTGTGTGTTCTTTCGTCCTGGTGTTCTTGCTCAACCTCGTCTTCCACTGCCTGAGTTGTGTTTCAGCTTTCAGCTGAAGTCCCTGCATGTGTTTTTGATCTGCCCTTAATATGGAGGATAATTTTCTGACTCACCAGTGGGAACAAGCTGAAAGTCCCATGCAGTGGTTTCCTGACAGAATCATGTCTGTTTTTAATGCAGTGCCACCCAAAGATCACGGCCAGCAAATGCTGGTTTTTGGCCTCATCCCTTGAGTCTGGAGGTTTCTCCAGATTCTCTGAATGTTTTAATGATATTAAGTATCTTAGATAATGAAAAGAGTCCTTTGATGTTTTATCTTGTGAAATATTCTTGGATTGTTGCACGTGCAGTCTTCCACAGAGGGGTCTTTACTTCTGAAAGACCACGCCTCTCTGCGATGCTCATTTTATACCCATTCATGTTACTGACCTGTTCCCGGGTGTTTTTAGCATTCCACAACTTTACCAGCCTTTTGTAACCTGTCCTAACATTTTTGACACAGTTTCAACATTTGATATGTTGTCTTTGTACTATTTTCACTGCAATAGGGTTTAAATTATTTATACATCATTGCATTTATTTATTTTACATTTTGCACAGCGTCCCAACTTTTTTGGAGATGGAAATCTCTGTTGGCTCATGAACGTGTAAACAACCTTCCAGCTGCCATCTTGGTTGTAGCTGATGAACTCTCTGAGTTCACAGGCTGCAGAAAGGTAGCTTGAAGTTGAGGAAACCCGCTGGGCTCTGAGTGAACCGTTGTGCAGGACTGAGCACACAGCACATCTCAAACTCCTGTTTCAAGTCCGTTTTTGTTAGGTATCCTGTCATGAATGTTCTCCTCAAGGCCCATAAATTCCCAGTTCTACAGCAAGGATTTTACTGACATGCCCAAACAGATCGAGGCTGGTGCAGTTGGACGAAAGAGGAGGACGAAATCCATTCAGTGCATGCACACTGCTAACTTCATGACTACTGATGTCATATGCAGAACCCAGCGCTGTGTAAGGAGCTCTTTATTCCTAGTCCTGGAGATCTTTACTGCATTTTCCATTCTAACACATCTGATTCAGCTCATCTGCTAAAACTGAAGACCTTTTTAAATTCATTTAGGAATGTAAATGTGGAGCTTAAGACCTTTGATGACTGTAAGTGATGAAGATACACAAAGCAAATAAGCCACCTGCTGAATCTAATGGTCTCTAATGGGTGACCATCAAGCCAGTTTCATCAGCCATTAAGCAAAATGATCAGGTTTTGGTCCTAGTGGTTCTAATGGTAGTGTTTGAGGAAACCCGCTGTGCTTGTTAGGTATCCTGTCATGAATGTTCTCCTCAAGGCCCATAAATTCCCAGTTCTACAGCAAGGATTTTACTGACATGCCCAAACAGATCGAGGCTGGTGCAGTTGGACGAAAGAGGTGGTCTCTAATCGGTGACCATCAAGCAAGTTTCATCAGCCATTAAGCAAAATGATGAGGTTTTGGTCCTAGTGGTTCTAATGGTAGTGTTCCAGCAGTGAAGCTGTAGTACCTGAGCCTGAGTAGCTGTGTTGGTGTGAATGATTACTGTAAAGAGTTCACACTGTTAGCGAGTGTGCTCTCAGGTTTAGAACAGGCTCAGGTTTATAGTCAGACAGTTTTACAAGATGAAAGAATATTTTTCACTGCTGAACTGAATAATGTGTAATAGAATGAGAGAGTTCAATTCCATGATCACTTATAACCCATCGTGATGAATTTATGCTGACTTTCCAGCGAGAAAATCCCATTCTCAGTCACTGTGGCAGAGGACACTGACCCATGTTGTAAGTTTATACGGTCTGTTCTTTAAGTAGACGGTGCAGGTAACCCTGCTTCAAACATTAAACAGTGCAGTCTTTACAGACTAATTTAAACACCATGTTGGTGCTGCTATAGTTCACTGTACTTCTCACCATCCAGCAAAGTGCAGTCCTTTCAGAATTCAGTCTGTCATTCCTTATTGAGGCAGAATCCAGGCCAACCAACTGACAATGAACGGGAATGACTGCTATGTTGGTGTCTGAGACAGGATGAGCACTTGCAGGATTTTTCGGCGACTTGAAAGAAACACAGAGTTTATTATATACAGAATAAAACTGACGGCTGCAGCATGTTCCTCTGCGTTTCTCCTACTTTCACTCAAACTATCCCGTACCCTGCCGTTATAATAATGTGTTATATTATATGGGTCTTAATTACAGCTAACATTCAAACATTATAGCTGCTGACCTGTCTTTATTCTAGAAAATAACAGGGCACAGCTGTTTCAGCTTCCACTATCATTTGTACTGTACATGCATTTTTGTATTCTATGTGTAATTTTCTGAATTCCTGGTCTGCTAAACGGTAGCCTGATGCTGGGGAATCAGCTGGGATCTGAGGGAGCTGTTGTGCAGCAGTGAGTACACAGTGTTATCCAAACTCTTGTTTGTGTGTTCTCTGTTATTGTGTTGTTACAAGTTCGTTCTTGCAAGGGAAGCTGTGAAGAATGTTCTTTCCAGGATGACAAGTCTATTCATGGTGTGGCCCTGACCAAGTAGTTACCATCACTTACTGAAACCAAAGGCCCTGCAGCAGTGAGAACGGGAAATCTACACACAAGGACACCTGCACAAACAGGTGGAGGCTGATGCAGTAGAAAAGTTTTATTTCTTCAAAAGCTTAAGAAGCAGAACCAGCCGGTCTTTTAAACAAATCCAGCAACCCAGATCAAGATATACAGTGTACAGGGAGAGACAGACCAGAGGCCTTTGGAGTAACGCCAGCCAAGTATAAACCAGTTACAAAAAATTTTATTCTATCATACTTTACTGGAAACTGCCAGACATTGTAAAGCTTAATGCTAGACCTCCAAAGCTTGCTGAGTAATCTAAAGCATGCTTTAACATCTGGACATGAGCTTTTAATGTGCAAAAAGGCTTTCAATAATAACCAGCGTATATGAAGGACAGTGGAGTACGTTGTTGCATGCATTTTAAATGTGATAGCTTTTGATCCATGCCTTGTGCAGATGAACTGTTAGAGAGGCTGAGGAGAACAACATTTTTATTCACATTGGATATGAGCAAAGGGTACTGGCTGGTACCAGTGAGTCATTAAGCTCGAGAACTGCCTGCCTTCAGAGTGTCTAATGGACGATACCATGTTTGCACAATGCCTTTTGGTTTACATGGAGCCGCTGCGACATTTCAGAGGCTAATGGATGAGGTCCTGAAGGGCACGGAGGACTCTGTGGCAGTTCACATCGACAACATAATTATCTATAGCTCACCTGCAGCCGAGTGTACTCTGGGTAATGAAATGGTCTTCTCCCCAGGCTACGTTCTTGGAGGCAGAGTATTAAGTTCTCAAGTGGACAAAATCAAGGTGGTCAGAACTTGTCCAGCACCCTCCACTAAAACGAGGGTTAGTTCCTATTCAGGCCTGGTTGGTTGGTATAAATGATTTATACCCAACTTTTTCCAGCTGTCCAGCAGCCTTGAATGACCTTACAAAAGACGAAAACCTCAAGAGAGTAAAATGGACCAGTGAATGTGAGGCAATGTTAGAAGGCATTGCAAGGCTGTTCATGTGTAGAGTCAGTGCTACGTAGTCCTAATTTTTCAAAATACTTTGTCATGCAGACTGACTCATCACACCGTGAAGTAGGCGCTGTGTAATTACAAGGGGAATTAACATTTACCTGTCCTCTAAAATCCAAAGGCAACTCTTCACCAAAGAGACAAAATATTTGCAGTGAATACTACTTACAAGGTTCTGACTTTGTCTTCGAGACTGACCACTGAGCATTGCAGTGGATGAGGAAGATGAGGGACAGTAACACCAAAATCACTGCAATAGTGCTTTCACATCAAATGTAGGAAGGGCAGTCAGAATGTGACGCTGACTTCCCGTCCTGACACAGAATAGTGACCTGCTTTGGTGAGCGTGATGTTGTTAGGATACCTGGAGACAATCTTTCTCAACCAGTGTGCCATCTAGCTTTGTTAAGCATGGTGCCAAAAATATTTGAACATTGCTGACCTACTAAAAGAAATAACAACTCCAAAAATCAGTAGTTGGGCAACTTGACTTCAACTTAAAAATGCAGATTTTTAGCTGCCTCATACATCAAAATTTGTCTCCCATGCCCATTTCACAATGTCAACACTGGGATCATTGTGTGGCTACTTAAAGTCAGATGTAGTCAGCTTACTACAGTGTTTATTCTTTTTCACTGCTGTGTTGCATTATGAGAGTTGCATGGAGCACACAAAGTAGCATGAAATGGTTTTTGAAAATTTCAGCCACAACTTCATTAATCCAATTCATTAATACCATCACAAATGATGGCAACACTCACCACAGGTACAGTTTAGTTTTGTTATAAATTGTTTCGAGGGAGGATCATGCCTAAAACCTCTATTTCTTCCAATCTAATGTCCTATTAGGATTAGTAATCGGTTGTGAGACACCAGTACAGCTACAATCCACTCCACCATAGATCTCGACTCTCCTGAATTTCCTTCAGTCAACTGCCTGCTCCTTCTGGAGATGCAGTCCAGTACACATGCTTCTGAAATCCTTACCTGCTGTTCTGGATAGTGAGGCCTCAACAGCATCTAGGACCCTGATTTCCCTAGCCATGCACAGTCTTCCTGCCCAGTTCCAATGCTTTCAACGTGACTGTAGTACTTGACACCTGGACGACTTGTGTACCTGTGCTCCTGCCCTCGCCCTTTCAAAGCCTCATCCAAAGTGCACCCCTGTCTGGACTGCAACCACACACCATGGACGGATCGCACATCTTATGCTGACTTATTCCACTCTGTTTCAGTTCTGTTTCCAACAAACTCAGTTGTCTGCCACTCTTCCCTTTATCATCCCCTCTCCCCCCCTCTCTTCCTACCCCTTCCCTTATCATCCCAGACCCTCTCTCTTTCTCTCTGTCTCATCCTTTTCATCCTTTGACTCAGCTCCATCCTGTCTGAGCTCCTCACCAGCCACTTTATTAGGTACAGTTGGACCCCCTTTATTAGGTATTAGGCTGGACCCCCTTTTGCCTTCAGACCTGTCTTAATTCTTCATGGCAGACTTTCAACAAGGTGTTGGAAACGTTCCTCAGAGATTCTGGTTGGTTATTTGAGTTCCTGCTGCCTTTCTATCATCTGGAACCAGTCTGCCCATTCTCCTCTGACCTCTCACATCAACAAGGCATTTTCGTCCACACAACTGACCGCTCACTGGACATTTCCTCTTTTTCGGACCGTTCTCTGTGAACCCTAGAGATGGTTGTGTGTGAAAATCCCAGCAGATCAGCAGTTTCTGAAATACTCAGACCAGCCCGTCTGGCACCAACAACCACACCACGTTCAAAGCCCCTTAAATCCCCTTTCTTCCCCGTTCTGATGCTCGGTCTGCACTTCAGCAAGTCGTCTTGACCACCTCTACAGGCCTAAATGCAGTGAGCTGCGGCCGTCTGATTGGCTGATCAGCTATTTGTGTTAACGAGCAACTGAACTGTACCTAATAATTTTTCTTGTCGTTTTCACTTTCATATGCCAGCATTTAGTATAATTCTGTTCAGTTTATGAAGAGTTTCATGTCAGTGAGGAGAGATGCTTCTTTGTGTATTCAGTCTTGAGTTTGCAAATATTCTGAACATATTTGGTGAATTAAAGTAGCAGTTTACACAATGTTAGTTGTGGTCACAGCATTCCTTTGTTGATAGAGTTCAGCCATTGAGTCAGGTCTAGAGATTGCCACTAGATGGCGCCAAAGAGTAGCATATCGGTGTTACTGGTGCGTGGGCATTGTAGTTGACAATATGTGAGACTTCTCTGTTTGTTGTACATGCTGTCATCCACAAACAACATTGATATTTAAAGGTATTTTTGAATTTGTGTTTAAGACCACAGATTTTTGACAGATGTTTTTTTTTCTCACAGCTCCATCATCTTGAGTCTCCTCTCTCTTCCACAACTAAGTAACATCAATGTCCATGCCTGCTACTAAACCTTTGAACTCACTGAGGCCTCAAATGGTGTTCTGGACGACACACCGGGTTGAACACAGTATGAATCTAACCAGTGCCCATTTTCACAACTTCTACCTGTAGTCTTCAGTACAACCCTGCTGAGAACCTATGGAGTATCCTCAAGCAATGAGGGTGGGAGGCAGCTCACATCAAAACAGCATCTCCGGGAGGCTATTCTGACATCCTGCAAAGAAATTCAAGCAGAAACTCGCAAAAAAGTTCAATGGATGCAAGAACTGTGAAGGTGAAATCAAAGAATGGGTCCTGTGTTAACGTGTAACTTGGCCCGTTAAGATGTTTTTGATTGACATAGCTTTTGATTTCAGTAAATGTAACATCTTAATGCTGCAAATTCAACAAATGACCATTTTCAGTTCTTTACAACCTATAACATGTTTTGAAACAGTTGTGCATAATAATTAGCATTTTGAGTTTTTTTACTTTTGAAAAAAAAAAAATACAGTTATGATTCGGAGGTTTGTTCAATAAAATTCGATTTATGTAGAACATGCCCAAACCAGAGATCTAGACATGGTTTTAGAAGGACTTCACAATGAGTGAGCATGTAAACTTCAATTGTAAATCAAAGTGGATGAATTTCAATTCAGGGTCTACTGACAAGGAGAGGAAGTCTTACTAGTCAGCAAACAGAGGATTCAGTTGCTGTGTAGAGACAAATTAAGCTGGAGCAAAGATCTTCCTGAACACATTCTGCCACAATGGAAGTCATAACGTAAGGATCTGCCTCACTTGGCAGCCCTGAAGATTTTAAGAAGATACTATCAAGCTTTGGCAAAGTCATGCTGCACAAGCTTTAGGCATGTAGAGGTGGTCAAGACGACTTGCTGAAGTGCAGACCGAGCATCAGAACGGGGAAGAAAGGGGATTTAAGGGGCTTTGAACGTGGCGTGGTTGTTGGTGCCAGACGGGCTGGTCTGAGTATTTCAGAAACTGCTGATCTGCTGGGATTTTCACGCTCAACCATCTCTAGGGTTCACAGAGAACGGTCCAAAAAAGAGAATGGGGTGGAGGAACGTTTCCAACACCTTGTTGAAAGTCTGCCACGAAGAATTAAGGCAGTTCTGAAGGCAAAAGGGGGTCCAACCTCTTACTAGCATGGTGTACCTAATAAAGTGGCCGGTGAGTGTATATGTCATCGAGCAATTATCCATATAGCAGTGAACCAATGGTGAAACTTGAATCTATTGACTAGTCAACCACTGAGCCCTACTGACTGACTCAGGTATTAACTACTACCAAGCGTCTCAACTCCTGACCCCTACTGACAGTTTCAGGTATTGACTGCTGACAGGCAGTTAAACAAATATTCCACTGTTCATTCCTCCTGCAGAGCCTCGGCCTCATTTGTTAACCAACCAAGCAGTTCTTTCAGTTGCAGAGCAGGACTGACTGACACTTCACCCCAGGGTAGTTCTCCCGTTAGAGCAAGACCAACAAACCCGGAGCTGCTCTTTCCCTTTCATACATGAACAGATTGACCCAGGAGAACATTAGGGCACTAGTGCATGGCAGTGAGCTACATTAGGTTGTTGATCACTTGATTAACAGCTTTCAGCTTTTGTGTCAGTTTGTCTTGCAGGACTGAACTTAATTCAGATGTGGGCCTTTGGGAGTGGTGTGGTGTGCCGTCTGGTGAGGAGGTCATGTTGAAGTCATCCTAGATGTTTTCTCCCCACTGGACAGGCACAGTCGTCCTCAGCACTCCTTCAGCAGCCTGACTGAGAGGTATTCCAGTGTATGTTCATCTCATGAATCCAAAAAGTACTGGACTGAATCCAAGTCAAAAGCACTTTCTTTCGCCAAGTAATGTACACATTACACAGGAATTAGCCTTAGCCGCATATATGACATAAAACATGGGTGAGAGTTGAGCTGGAAAATAGCAAAAAGCAATTATTTAGATTACTCTGTCATAAATCAGTTTTAATGAAGCTCTTATTGTTGCTCTTATGCGCTGCTTTTTATTTTGTTAGCCAGTAAACAATTGACAGTAAATGTTCTGGGCAAACAGGACGATTGACTGATGTTTTGATACATACGCTGCTCTAGTTTGTATGCTGACAAGTTTGTTTAAGCTGAGGGGCCCTAGGTCTCAAAAAACAAAGGGACTGGAGGAATACCTGAGTTTGACTACCTCTGGACTAATGTCTTTACTTTGTGTGGAATCCCATCAAGATAGTGTTCCAGCCAAGGATTTGAACCCCTTATTTTAAAACTGAACAGCAGGTAGATTGACTGCTTTATGTGTTCATCACCTCAAGTAGTGACAGGTTGAACTGCAGATGCATCGATACCGATGCGAGTATCGAGTCTCAGGCCGGTACCGTGCTCATTTACTCATACTCATAAAAATGCACCCATACCAACATTCTGACACCAGCTGTGATATGAGCCAAGTGTGAAATGCAGTGAAGGAGAATCTGATCACACAGAGAAGAGTTACTGAAAAAATCCGCCTCAGCAGGATCCGATTCCCACCCGGATACACTGAGAGATTATAGATTGTTTATAAACACACAATCACAAACGCTTCCTCAACACGGGTGGAGTGACACAGGCCAACAAAACGGAGGAGAAAAAGTCGACATTTGCTGCCAAAGTCCCTCTGTGGCATCTTTACTCTGACTGAATTAATACAGTGATTTATCTGTAAATCTGGCTGTACAGAGACCGAACTGTCCTGTTGTGAACATTACCACCTACTTTATCTTCAGTGCTCAGTGTTAGCAGCGCTGCTCAGTGTGTCAGCGTGTTGCTCAGTACTCGGTTAATCTGAATGAATCAGCTTTATTGATAACGCTCCATAGACAGAGTGTCTGAAGAGGCTACGTTTCACGTAGGAGTCAGATCATTAGGATTTTTTCATACAGTGAGAGTGTATAGATCATAGCTTTGTCAGAACAATTCAAATGTACAGTGTGAGTCAACGAAGAGCGAGATTTTTAAAATCACACAGTGTCTGAAACTGGAAGCGTTAGCTTGAAAAAACAGATGAGGATCAAAACTATGAGACCTACTTTACTTACAGCTGTACAGAAGAGCTTTGCTGACAGGGAACAAAACATTCTCCACTGCTGATCGATCCAAGAAAGCTCATTTAGCGTAGTTAGCTAACACACATTGTCCACTTCATTCTCAGTAGGTTACTCAGTCTGGTATCGGCAAGTACTAAAAAATATCTACTCGTACTCGGTCTGAAAAGACTGGCATGGATGCATCCATAGTTGAAGCCCTGCACTTACGTTCCTTCGTGAATTCAAAAAGGCCACCAGTTTTAGCAGATCAAAACTGAATCAATGTAAGGGAGAGATAAGAAATCTTTATTAATCCCTGGAGGAAAATCGAAATGATTTGGTAGCATCTATAATTACATACAATATAATACAAGTGAGTCAATTATTTATGAAAGCATTAAAACAAATATAAGTATGTAGAGAGTTTCCAATTAACATATAAACAGCACTGCACAAAATGTAGACTCTTCACTTATTTGATCAAAGCAGCCGGTCATCCAGTTTTTCAGTATTACACGGCTAACAGCAAATTACGGAGTACAACTGAATCTACTCTGAGCTGTGTTTGGTGTTTAGCGTATCCACTCTTTCTCTTCATTCCAGCTTCCACTCTTTTCAGGAGACTCACTGTCAGCTCCTCTAAGAATCTGCAGACACGCCTCCAAAGCTCAGTCTTAGAAGCTGGTTGATGATTTTCTGAAGTAACCAAACAAATTCAGGGATGATGAGGTCTGGACTCTGGGGTGGTCAGTCCATTGTTCCAAGGGGACAGTTTTGGTGGTCTGCCAGGTCTTCCAGGTGGGTCTTAGAGGTGCTGTTTTCTCTGTAGCTTTTGAACATTTTTTTAAGCTCCAGTTTTGGAAACTCCACTTATTTTCGCCTTCCTTATACAAGTAGATTCTTATATGTAATCTCCTCACAAATACCTCTTGAAAAGTCATTATCTGGTGCTTGATAACTATCCATCCATTTTCTAAGCCGCTTCTCCCTCAGGGTCGCATGATAACTATTTTTTCTGAAAATGAAATAAGTGAACGGAAGTCTCCAACTTTTGCACAGTACTGAGTATGTATAAGAAGCTGCACCTGATGTGCTGCAAAATTATGGTGCAACTGTGCAGATGTGCATGTGTAGTGCAAAAGTCCAGTGAACCTCTGCAAGATTTTATTGAATAGCGTTTTCTGAAGCTGTTTTGGTGAGTCTGCCGCTTCATAGAGTCTCGATTGTGAGCTGCAATGGAAAATGAAAGTGTGTGATTAGTCATACAGAAAAATGTGCGATGCCCACTGGGGGCATTTTCATCACTTAGAAATCTGACTCTCAAAAGTGTGATGAAAACAATAAACATAAAATGAACAGCAATGCACCAAAAAGAAAATTCTTGGGTGAAACCAAAACCAAAATCCAGAAGACACAGAATAAAGCTGAGAACCGGTAACTGGAAAGATAAGTTATAGAACAAACCAGTGAACAAGTAGAGCAAGTTGGTTTAACAAAGTCATTGCTATGGTATCCCAGGTGGTTGCTAATGTGTCTGTGTATACACCAGCTGGCCACTTAATTTAAACCACCTCCTCGTTTCTACGCTCATCATCCACTTTATCAGCTCCACTGACCGTATAGCTGCACTCTGTAGTTCTACAGTTACAGACTGTAGTCCATCTGTTTCTCTGATACTCTGTTACCCTGTTCTTCAGTGGTCAGGACCCCCATGGACCCTCACAGAGCAGGTACTATTTGGGTGGTGGGTCATTCTCAGCACTTCAGTGACACTGACATGGTGGTGGTGTGTTTGTATGTGCTGCGCTGGTCTGAGTGGATCAGACACAGCAGTGCTGCTTGTGTTTTAAAAAAAAAAACTTTCTGTATAGGCTCGACAATCCTGCAAATCTTTGTGGTTGTAGCTCAAAAATTGCAACCTCAATTGCATCCTCAACAACGGAATGGTTGGTCATTAAAAACAATGAATTCCATTCTTTTTTTTAGTTAAACTTTGTGCACTGTGGCCACAGATGGCGCTGGTGTGTTTGTGGCATGCGAGTAGTGGTTTTTAAGAGGTATCAAACCCGTAGTAGAGATGTTTTTCTCTTCTGTATTGGCACTCAGCCTGAATAGTGATTATAAATCCTGTGTCTAAAGTCCATCGTAGAAACTGTGAAAGTTACTGATATTTTGCACCGACTGATTGAAAGACAATAAAGGAAAAAACCATGCTTTTAACAACTATTTCTGTTTAGGCCTTTGTTAACTTTTCTGCATCCAATAAAACAAATTCTTTACCTTACAGTTTTGCTTGCCAATCTGGAACTCATACTTGGTGTTGGGCATCAGATCTGAAATCACCAGGGTTTCTTCTGTGTTTGACCAGGTCAACTTCTGCTCCTGTGCTTTGCCTCCCTCACCCACGTTCTTGTATGTAATCATTTGAGACGCTGTCTTTGCTGAGCGTCTGAGGGTTACGCTGCTTGAGTCGACCTCCACAACCTCTGGCTCATGTTTGTTGTGGTAGTTTACGTAGTCCAGATGACAGTTGGTATAGAGTCTCACAGCGGCACCTACAGTGTACGGGTAGTCGATGTAGCTGATGATGGACAGGTTGCGATCAGCAGCACCTTTGCAAAAGAGTTTCAGAGACGCCCTCATGGTCTTCGAGACTTCAGAAGATTTGTACCAAGGACTTTTTTCCTTGACAGACAGTTGTGGATCCATTTTAGAGTCCAGTTTGGTGAACGCATCCGAGAGGAGGCAGGCACTGAGGCACTCCAGGTAAGGGTCGTCTTGTCCAAGGGAGGTAAACACAAACGCCCACACGCTCTTATTACTAGGATCGAACAGCACTTTGTCGAGGTCTTCAGGAGCTATGATCTGAACATCTGGTACTTGAATGTCGTTTATGTACGATTTGATGATGCTGAGTTCAGTCTCCCTTTCTTTCAGCCAGACGTCCATTTTGCTGGGCCCAAAGGGTGATTCTGCATAAAGTTTGAACATCTTCTCCAGCTTTTCTTCCTTCTCTGCTCCTTTCCTGATTTCAGGAAGGAGGTGGAAGAGGTTGTCTTTCCACAGAAGCATGTATTTCTCAATGTTTGCTCCAAAAGCTTTCATCTTCTTAGTCATGTCAGTGGCCTGAATGGAGTTGCTTTCTTTAGAGATATCGTTCGCTCTCATTTGCGCGGTGCTCAGCTCCTCCATTATATTCCGTAATTTAATGCAGTTGATTTCGCTGACCTCGTGCTTCAGCTTTGGCGCCGAAGACATAACTTCTGATAGCGGGACGAGCCAAAATTTCTTGGGCACCACCTTCTCCTTGTTGGACCCGAGCAGTTTGGGGAGGTCTCTGTAGACTTTTACTGCCTGCTCAAAGTTGGTTGGGTTCTCCTCCAAATCGAAATCGCCATAGAAGGTACAAGCAAATTCCTGCACTTTCTTCCTCTCTTCCTCTGACATCTGGATCTTTCCCTCAGAGTTGACTTCAAACAGGCTCATCTTACTCAGCATGGTATTTAGGTTTGCCGTGATGCTTTTCTTCTGGGTGTGGGTTGTTGCTGTTTCGCTGAACACCATCAGCGCCTCTGCGCCGTATTCCACTCCGGTAATCACGTGGGTGGCACTTAATTTGTGGACGGACTTTTTCTTTCCCATTTGGCTCAAGTTAAGATGCTCGGTCTTGGTCATCACGCTGTACTGGATGGTTGCTCTGCAATCTCGCATGGAAGATGATCTGTCGTTCAGGTAGGTGGACGAACCTCCGATCTTTACTAACCCAGCATGTACACTGGCACTAAGAGAGGAACTTATGCTTAACAATTTCATTTTTTCTTCCAGCGAGTCAGACAGAGTTATGTTGACAAATGTTTGCGGCCTCTCAGTCACAACCTTGTTCTTCTCTATGCTTTCCATGTCCCACAGGTAGACTCCTGGAGAAAGAAGAATGCATCAAAAAAGATCTTTACAGTCTGGGGCGGACTGTGGTCTCGGGTGGCCCCTAAAATATCTTTGAAAGCCTCCCAACGATATCGATAATACATACATACATGCATTCATATATACATACATCCATTTATACAAACAAACATAAATAAATGATGTATTTAAAAAAAAGTCTTAAAGTGAGACGACAAATTTCTTTTTTGTTTTGAAAATGAACAAATTTTGCCTCAACAAATGCAATAACCTTAAACTGTTTTGGGCAGATATGTTTAAGCATAAACTTGAAGGTCTATTAAGCCAAACCAAACTGTAACGCAGTAACAGAAGTAGACCTGCACGATTGCATTGAAGGTTAAACACTAACATTAATATCTCACACCATCTAAAACTTCCCATTGGAGCAGCAACAACAAAATCCCAATAATGAACATTAATAAAACTTGTGAGGCCTGAGAATGGATGGCTATTTAGTCATTCATTCACCTAATAGTCACAGCCGCCTTGCCCCGGTCAGTAATGCGTCCCTGTCCTACCTGGAACGAAGGAATCGTTACGGCAGTCGTACATCATCCCTAAATGAAGATGTCGTCCGACCGCTGCAACAGCAATCGACTTGTCAGATTTCACCTCAGAGCGTTTCAAGATACCCAACACCTTGCTGGTCATCGTGCTGCAAAAAATGAGAGGTTTCAGCGAATGAGCTGCTTTACAGCAAACGGGTAAAGTAGCTTATTCACTTTAAAAGATGACGTATGGAAGTACAAGTAAAGTTATCTGCACTTTCATCAGGTGTACTTGTAGAAGAATATGCCATCAGATATTTAATGTACATAGTGCCCGTCATAGACGTGTACATGCTGTCATCAATCTTGTGTATGTACAGAAGATGAATGGGAATGAAGACCCCTGGAGTAAGATGTCCTGGCTTCTTATTTTCATTCCTGGATCTAATTTATTTGGAAATTCTGAATCTTTGTAAGTTAGTTGATCACATTTTTGTCATTGTATAATAGCGATCTATGAGCTTATATCAAGTTATTTGAGAAAACTTGTTATAGTATATGATAGGGGGTGTTTCGGAGAGTAAGTCCTTTGGGGTAAGAAGTCCCCCAGTTATAAGACAAAAGACCCCCTTTAGAGTTTTGTAGCTCAGCACAGGTCCGTCCACACCTGATCAGTTCTGTCGTGTGTATTAATCACTTATATTGAGCAATTAACTGGTGCAATTTTTCTTATTTTTACAATAATAATAATAATAATAATAATGCGCCAAGTATTTAATAAAACTGACAATTCCACAGTCTATTGTACTGTCATTTATGTTTTAATATAGATTATTTATTAAACTATATTGGAATCATTAAGACATATACAGTTGTATGCAAAATGCTTGAACACCTTAGGTTTGATCTGTGTTGTTGATGAAGTAACATATTAGAAAAAAAACATAAAATAAGCCAAATGTTATATTTAATTTTACTCCCCAATTTGTTAATTCACTAAATAACCTGTAATTGTGCATTAAAACGTGTAGAATTTGACCACAAGCGTTTGGCCACTGTAAATTAAACATTATAATAATATATAAAATAATAATAAAAGTGTAAGAAAAGATGAGCATTTTTGTGCAGTTCCCAAAACAAACATCCTAGACTTTTTCATGGTCTATACGTATTTGTGTAGCAGCTGTGACAGTAGACTCACCTGCCTGGCTGTGCTGCTGTGTGTTGCACCTTCTGTCTTCTGCTGTGGTCATTCAGTGAACTGGAGTCCGTTAATATAACCTCTGTGTGTGCAGAGCAGCGGTGCTGTGACACATCTGTGGGAGTGGCATCAAATAATGACACAACATATTTGTGTTTAGGAGTAAAAAGATAAACTTCCAACTAAATTCGTGCATTTACTTTGTCTTCATTCAAACATTAACAGTGAAGTGCTGTACATAAGCTTTTAGTCCATTAATTAAACCCGAATTTTAAATGACTAAAATACTATAAACAGAACTGAACTACAGTCTTCATCCCCGTGAGCTGTTTGACATGTAGTCTGGAACAGGGACAGGCTTCATGAAGATTTCTGCTCTTTGATGTGAAACCTAGCTGGCTTTTTATCGTTAGACACAGCAGACATTTGTTGGTTGCATAAGTAAGTATATTCCAACCTTTGACTGCAGTTACAGCTGCAAGTCTTCTTCTCCTTCAGCTTTGCACATCTGGATCCTCATATTTTTGTCCAATCTTCTTGCAAAATGACTCCATCAGATTTCATTTCCCAGTTGGATGGAGGTCTGGCCTCGGACTGGGCCATTCTAACACGTTCAGGTTCTTCAGCATGCCATTGGCAGTTAGCGGTGGGTCCTTGTCCTGTTGGATGGTGAGGCTCCACCCCAGTCTCAAAGCTCTGGCAGACTGGAAAAGGTTTTCTTCTAGAATTGCCCCCATATTTATATCCATCCAACTTGCCCTCGGGCCTGATCAGTTTCCTGGTCCCTGCTGATGAAAAGCATGCCTGCAGTATGATTCTACCACCACCATGCTTCACTGTGGGCACGGTGTTCTCTGGGTGATGAGAACTTTCAGGTTTCCCAGCCACATTTTGCCTCCACAGGACATTTATGTATAATATACCCCCCCAACAACGAAAATCACAAGAAGAAAATGAGAATAGACTTTCTGGACTATTTCAAAGGTTCATTTGTAAATCCAGTGTTTTCCAGGTTTGCTGCTTCTTTTGTGTCCACAGTATTCAAATGACGTTACGCTGTGTTTCAGTACATTGCTTTGATTTTGTTTGATGTGCAGCTGTAATGAGACTTGGGGGAAATATTTCCTGCTTAGAAAGAAGACAAATCTTGCAATGTTTATTTATTTATTTATTTATTTATTTATTCTCAGGGAGATTCACTCAAAAGAGGCCCTGGATATTCTGTAATAACTCTTGCATCCGAGCGAAACAACATGCAATGTGCTCCTCAGTCCACTCAGTCACGTCCCTTCTCGTCAGGACGGTGGTGGACAGCATTGAGCAGTGCATCATGGTATGTAGCGTATTTTTTGGGGTTCAGATTGCTTCATCTGTCATCTGTGCTCATGAATCAACTCTGTCAATCTGCCCCTTTTTAAAAGACCCAAATAAATGATCCTCCCCTGTGCAGATTCTGCTGCGGCCTTCTTAAAGTGAGAGCACAACATCTGGAGGACCCACACAGCTGCACAGATAGAAATCACATATATCAAACAACATTTCCAAGCACAGCACATAGAACAAAGTTAGCGCTTCAATCCAACAACCGAGATCAAGATCCTCATGCATGCCATCCAGAAAGCCTCTCTCTGCAATGATCTGTTGTCCTTATGTCCCTCTTTTCTGCAGCAGAGCCCTCTCAATGCCCAGAAAGCGTCACTCTTAGCGTTTACCTTCTAAATGATGACAAACAGAGGGTCTGTGGACGGCACTCATATGTTCAGTTATTCCAGTCCATTAATCTCTTTCATCAACATGAGGACAAGGACACATTATGGTGTGGATCTACAGGTTATGAACTGGCTGATCAGATGTTTTCAGAGCTTGAAGGTGTGTAAAAGATTTACATTTCACAAACTGAGACCAGTTTTACTGAGGAAAATAACCCTGGGCATTGGAGAGCGTCGGAGAAGCAATGGGAACATTAAAAAGATCAACACCGTAGAGTTTTTAACCCTTTACTGCATGAGTTATTACTTATACATGATCAAATGTTTTAATGTGTTTTTGTTATTTGAAGTAGCTTAAATAATAAAAATATGAGAAAAAAAGGATTTCTAAAAACTGACTGGTGTGCATTCGTACCGTAGCACTATAAAATCTAATAGAAGCACTATACAATTACATTTTTCTTTAAAAACATCTTTTCCCACCTTTTATCCTTTTATTGAAAATAAAAG